>NC_142524.1:28272390-28394890 GCF_964205215.1 Stylophora pistillata
GAACGAAATAACTGAAAGGAAAATATCCCAACCATGGCTCGAAAAATCGATCACGCACCTTTTGATCTCCCAGTTTAGATTGGTAGCTCCTCGGCCAGAGTAACTGCCTCTTTCGCAACCAAATAATACGATACCCATTAAGGGCCCTCTTATCACCACATTTCTGTGTGAACTGATTAAAGATCGCGATTTAAAAATATCTGTTGCCAAGAAAACTGGTGTCACTCTCTCAGCTAATCAAATACAGAACTCAAACTCATTTTAAGTTCCTAATTGCTGTTTTCCGCGCTCCTGACACGTAACATTTACCACTTCGTTTAAAACACTGGTCGAGTCAGATTAAATCAATGAACACAGATTAAGCAGAAAAACAATTACTATGGCTAACTATCGATCCCATAGAGGAACAAACTGGGGACCCGGTTTTGAAAATGATTTTATTCAGTTTTCCAGACGGGAATTGTACACTTACCGCCATGAAGACATTTGCTTCGTCTGACAGCAGAAAGGAAAATCCAGACATAGGGTTAATCTAAAGAAAAGAAGAGAAGACGCGGATACAACATTGAGCAGAGCAGACGGAGACGATGTACTGTAAAAGCATTTGCAATGTCATCAAGGTTCTCGTTTTTAGCTTAGCGAATCTTTCTCGCGAATCGATCAATTGGCGTGGAAAAATGGCTCGATAGCCTGGTCGATGGTGCAGATTATCCTATGTCCGAAGACGATATACTAAAGATTTTGATTGTCGAGGGTTTTTCATTGGTAACAATTTTTGTAGGTGAGAGAAAAAAAGAGACCATAAAAAAGCAAAAGAAAACAAATACTGTTAAGGTTATAAAGGAGAAAACACGAGATCTACTTGACACTGATGTAATCATACCTCATTCTCTGCTGTCGCATTTGGCGCCGATGAACCACATGTAATTGCTAAGGGTTCTTTTCCGCTGAAGAACGGACGCAAATGGTAATTGTAAACACCAAGCCTAACAGCTGGGCATTTTCGGAGAAGCTGATTGTACAGATATAAAAGATTTCTTTCGTCAAAGTTGAGATACCACGCGAACTACATTATTCACTAGTTTAATATCGATCTCTGAAACTTGCCAAAAATACTTATTCAGAAACACCTTGCTAATAGGGTTCAACCTATTAGTTCTACTCATTTCTGCGCCGAGCACATTGAGTCTTTTTAATTTATCGTGAATAACTGTAATCCGTAATCTTTCTTGAACACATCTTTTACTATGAATGTGAAAAAAATGTTCAATTAATGTTTAAGGTCCTCTTTTGTCCAGGAAGAAATTGATTTACTTTAATCACATAACTTTGGGTTTCGTTTACTGACCTTTAAAAGACAATCTCTGGCCTCGGTCCCCAGCCAATCAGGGATGTCAGGGGTCGTATACACGATGTTTTCAAATATATTTCTCTCTTCGTCATCATAAAATGGTAGCTGATAAGTAGATATGTAGGAAAAAAAAAAAAAAAAAGAAAATATTTCATTAATTATTCCAAACATACTGCTCATTTCACAATCAATCACATTTTGATATTTAGGCTTTGTGCGTATATGTCTTCCTGTTTTAGATGAAAGCTAGGGGAGGCAGAGGGGAAGGGAGAGGCATGCTTTATAGGTTGTTTTGCTCCTCAGTTATCCCCAGGCCATTTCCTTTTTATTCCCCATATTATGCGAAATATAATCAATTGTCATATACAGCTTTCACTCATTTCACAAACGTACAAAGGACGAAACGTTTCTATAAACCATTCAAATAGGCTGATGATTTATACATAATTGTCGAACATCAAATTTCCTTCCATATTTTTCGTTGAATGATTTCCAACCCCTTTCACTGTGCATTTGATTTACTCCGTTGCGTAACCTTTTTAAAAAACATTTGTAGCTTAAAATAGATCCCCCTCTCGGGTGGAGTCTTCCCTTACCATGTTTGCCATAGGAGGGTGTCCTCTTCCCACGGGACGAAAGATAATGAAAAAGTCATGATTACAACTTTGTCAAAAGTTTGATTCACAAGCATTTGTATCCTTCCGCAGGGAGAGTTATTGTGTATAGTCTCCAAATTAACTCAAAAGTTGAGAGTGTAATGCTCCTGTCATTACCGTTAAATTGACGCTGCCAACGAGTTTGTTCTGTCTGAGTTTAATTAGTTGCAATATAACTTGTACAAACCTGACCAGTTAGCATCTGGAATGGAGTCACTCCAAAAGACCACCAGTCCACGGAATAAGTATATGGCTCTCCTATTATCATCTGTAACACAGATTGAGTGCAGTTTATCAGCATTGCAAAAACAAAGCGCATTAACACTGTAACAATTTTTGTGATCGTTATTTTCAGGGTGTCATGTTATATTAAAAGGATTCAACTGCATGAGCCTACTACCAGGGGTTCCCTACTATCAGAATCTACTAGCAGGGGTCCCCTACTATCAGAATCTACTAGCACGGGTCCCCTACTATCAGAATCTACTAGCACGGGTCCCCTACTATCTTTTTTTTTCTAGAACTGAGAGGAGGTATTATCGTCGCTATGGTGATTTTATCTTCCATGGAGAATTGAGAAAAACACAACTCACAGTCCTTTTTGCGGAGAAGATAAAGAAGTGGTAAAAAAAAAAAAAACCCAGCCATTTGAACTAGGACTTAGCGAGGGGATCTGCTAATCTACAGTGTCTTGTACCTCAGGAGCCATATATGCAAATGTTCCACATGTGCCAGTCACTGTAAAGGCGACAACTTCGCTCAGACCGAAGTCTGACAGTTTAAGGTGGCCATTTGAGGTTACCAGGATATTTGCCGGTTTTATATCTCTGGTGAATAAAAGTTTGCAACAACTTGTTTCAATCATCTTTCGTGTACATTCCTTTACATCAGTGGCAATTTACGTCGATTGTTGGGCTACAATAGCAAAAAATGATCTTCTGCTTGTTCTCTCTCGATTCCGATCCCACAAAGTTCATTCACTTGTGACGCCTTCATTTTAAAAACAAATGTATTTTACTAAGATTGTTCTTCCTTCAGTGCCACATTATGTTTCATCCGCTTTGCATCGAGAGAGCTGGTTTGAAAGAAAAGCTCATTTAAATAGTCCGTGTTGTTTTACAAAAGTCTCCAAGATTCTGAGGAAGACAGCAAATTTCCTTCGGTATAAGGCAAGATGACGTACTATATGTCACAAACATACCTGTGGATGACGTTTTTCGAATACAAATATTTCAATCCCTGACCGATATCGACGGCGTAACACCTGAAATACCAGACGTTGTCGTATGAATACTCTTAGGTGACTTACTAAGTTCTAATTTGGGCTCAGTCAAAAGAAAGTGAGCAACTGCAGGTCTACAAACTCAAGAGTGAATCTATTGACAGCGGTGTAGAAAAAGCCTGCAGATTGATAAAGATATGATGAGCATGAGTGGCAACTAGGATGTCAATCTTAAATCCTTCCGGGAAAATCAGGCCTTTTCCTACTCAAGGCGTAAAATCTCTGCTTATTCAAATCTTACCTGGCGCGTTGTTCACTCACTCTTCCTCCCTCCGCTTCGAGAACTCCAGCTAAATCACCGCCGGTAACAAGCTCCAGCGCTAAAGCCGTTTCTGTTAGCTGTAAAACAAAGTTATTAAAATTAGTCTAATAACATCAACGTTACAGCTGTGTTGAATATGATTATGATCCTTCCTCGTTAGAAGTTAATTGGCAATCAATTTTCTATAACTCCTTTTTTGTACTCCTTTGACGACCACTGATCTCCTCTCCATCCCCCCCGGAAAGCGGCCTGGTACACCCCTCAAAATCCTTTGAAGATCCCCCTACTAATAAATACTAATTAATGGCTACCTACTCGTTAGCAAAACTAAAACTGACTGAGATAGTGACAGGCTCAACTTGCATTTACTTCAAAATAAAGAAGCCCTAAGTACTCTTATTTTTGCCTCCTGAAGGCTTGATTACTCCACTGATGCTATGTACGAAGTCAGTTCTATGGCCACACCAGGAAAAAATTCCTAAAGATGAACGAGTTTTTTCTCCCCCTGTAGCCAGTATTCTGCATGTATTCTTAATTAAAAACGTTTCTTAAGCACTTACACTGATGGTAAACGCCCGGCATAACAGAGTTATGCTGGAGTTCCCAACCAAGCGGAGGAGGATGAGCGTTTCCTTTAAATTCATTAATGCATGTTCAACATTCCTCTTTAGAAAGGTTTTAACTGCGTAATGTGCCTGGGTTTGTCGGCAGTAATATTGCGAGACCTAAAAAATGAATAAGATAGAAAAGTATCAAAGACTGTACTTAGCAGTACTTTGAACAGTTTTTTGTGACGTTAATTCAATCGTTAATTCAACCATTATGTCTCAACTCCTTGGCCGCACGTTGTATATTGGGAGCTGGTCTTGCAAAGACCGGGGAATTTCAATGGAATTTGTTTTTTTTTTTTTCCGCAGTCCTCTAAACGACGAACGACTCAGTGTCGCGGTAACCTTCTTCTCCCAAGACATCGAAAAATTGAAAATAGACTGAGTCGTGAATCGAATTTGAAAATAATCAATCTGAGAGACCACACAGGTCATAACTATGGCCATTTTCCTTTCAAAAAGAAAAACAGAAGCAGTGCATGCTACCTTTGTAAAAAGAGCGAATATTAAGCTCGTTTTTCCTCATGTTACGAAAAATTATAATGATAAAATTAGATGCTAGCACAATCTAGAAGGGCCTATCAGAGGACGTGCATATCTTCAATCACCTGAGTAATTACCGAGGTATACTTAATATCAATTTTAGTTTTCACGGGATCTCCTACCTCGCCAAACCCTCCTTCCCCAAGTTTTTGAACCTTCACCAGGTACTTAAAATCACGATCATCAACACTCCAAAGACTTTCTACTCGAGGAATTTTGTCAGGATACATGGAAGTCTTCTCACCTTTTCTTTTTCTACACATCTTTGCAAAGACCAACATAAAAAAAAAAACCATCGATTTTTTTTGTTCATTGCGAGGAATTGTGATACGGAAAGAATAAGTTTTGCAAAGGAATGCTCGACATCGGAATCCTCGGCATTTAATACTGATAAATGTACTAGATATTACAGAAAATCAACCAATCAGAAGGCTTGCTAAATCATCTTTTCTAGACTAAGAAAAAAAAAACTAAGTTAAGAGTACACGAAATTTTCCAGGTCAAGTACCAATGCCAAGTTCAAATCTCGCTAGATTATATAACACGCGCAGCGCACGTGAATACGAAATATATATTAGGGGGGAGGAGAAGATTGTAGTTTGAAATATTCTAATTTAAGATCATTTCAACGTTGTATACGATTTACGTTCTTTGCTTCTAGGCATTATCATAAAAGGTTAAAGATGGATCACAGATAAAATGAGAAAAATTCAAAACACTAAGGCTAAAAATCATTACCCTTCGTTTGGTTCGGCGTTCCCTCCAAGCTTTCTGTAACAATCCAACTGCTCTGATCTGTCAGAAGAAAAGCAGCGGTCACATACTGACGAAGTTAAATTGTGAACCCATTTCCCTGATAAGATCATGGAGTCGAAAGGGAACAAATAATGCCTTTTAGAAAGAACTTTTTGCTCTTGGATCAGACCTAGATTATAACCAAAATCGCCCGATAGAGTTAAATGATCAAATTTGCCGACTAACTCTGTAGCTATCGCCATTACTATCTCATACCTTGAGTTTGAGCATTTCTCGTCTTTCTATTTTAAGTTTACGACGGCGAAATGCCTTTTGGATTCTCTCGGCGCATTTATTCTGCAAAGACAACAACAATTTTGATAACATCAACATACACATATTAGGATCTTAAAGTCGCTACGCCAGGTTGAAGTACATAGTAATAAAGGTATACTTTCTATCGGACAGGTCTCTTCTACAGTCATCCGTCTTCAACGGTCACCTCCGTACACTGGCTGCCTTCCTAAAGGTGACCACCTTTTTCAGAAGGGCCACCTCTCTACACAGGACGCCTTGCCAAATCGGCCTCCTTCTTACAACGGGCACATCCTCACAATGGCACAGCAACTAAAGCGCGTCCTAACTGCATTGAAACTCTTCTCTCGCTGAGGGCCAAGGAACGCTAGAAAAACTGATTTAGCTTCTGTACCTTGCTTGTTTAGTCTCGGTTAGGATGCTTTACAAAAGCATCAGTATTGCTTACGGTTATGGTGGTAAATGTAATGATATTCCACCATAAGCACTTTTGAAAAATTAGAAGTTGCACTGAGCCCGGTGGACATGGAGTGAAATATGTGACTCCCAATTTGAGGTGAGGGCGAATTCACCGTAAACTGCTCAGAAAAATTGTTAATGTTAACTTGTGAAACCCCCTTCCCTCTTAAATGCTTTTTATTAGTAATCGTACTATTCTTGTATAACTGAAATTCGTATGAAGCACGATCCTTTGCAGTAGATAGCGCTATTTATGCAATAGCGAAAATCAGACCTGAAAAAAATCAGGCCTGTACGGGATAACTGAAATTGCACGATAAACGATAAACCTAAACGACATGAGTTAAACTCTTTATCAAAGTACTTTAAATTCAAATTCTTCTTTTTCGGGGTATTAGTTTCGATTTGAATCTGCGCCACGCCCGCTTAATTATGGACGCGCTTTCATTCTGCAAAAACAAAAAGCATTTTGATATCAAGAAATGATACCAGCATCTAAAAGAATTAACGCTATTTTGAAGAACGTAATAAAAGTATAAATCCTGCAGAACCTCTATGCTGAGCCCTCTACCTTACGAAGGTCCCCATGTAACTCTATATCAAAGTACCTTGAATTCAAGTTCTTCTCTTTTGCGCATTAGTTTTGACTTGAATTTCCACCACGCCCGCTGAATTATGGACGCGCTTTCATTCTGCAAAGACAAAAAGCATTTTGATATCAACAAATGATATCAGCATTTAAAAGAATTAATGTTATTTTGAGGAACCTAATAAAGGTCTAAGTTCTGTAGAACTTCTATGCTAAGGCCTCTACCTTACGAAGGTTACCATGTAACTCTATATAAAAGTACCTTGAATTCAAGTTCTTCTCTTTTGCGCATTAGTTTTAACTTGAGTTTACGCCACGCTCGCTGAATTATGGACGCGCTTTCATTCTGCAAAGACCAAAAGCATTATGATATCAACAATTGATATCATCATCTTAAAGACCTTATTTGAAGAACGTAATAGAGGTCTAAATTCTGTAGAACTTCTATGCTAAGGCCTCTACCCTACGGAGGTTAGCCACTTTAAATGGCTGCCTCCATTAAAAAGGCTACCTCCGTACAACGGCCACTTTTTTACTCCGACTGCCTCTCTACAACGATCACCTCATCCACAATCAGCTATGTTTACACGGCATTATAAAGAAATCAGATTACCTGTCTTTGCAGCTCTCTATCTTTTTTACAGGCGTCGTTTTCAATACTAAAAAAATGTCACAGTGTTACAATGGTGATGACCAATAATTCTTTTAACTCAAGTTTGGCAAAAATATATCCTTGTTCTTTCCTTTTATTGAGTGCACTAGACGTCCAATACCTTAAGCTTGGCTGAAACACGTTTTCTTGCCTTGAACTTTTGAATATTTATATTAACGTCTGGCAGCAAGGGAAACAGTTTAACAGTTTGGTAAATGAAGTTGTACAATCGGTTCGTAAAAGACTTTCGTTCTTTACTTAAAAACTAGAAACTTCTATCGAAATTTGACTAAACGATAAAAGACTTACCTTTCTTCGCATTTGTTCTCTGTAGTTGGCCATAAATATTCCGCAATACTCGCAAAGGTAAACAAACTAATCCAGTGGGTAACGAAAACCATCTTGGCATCTAGTTTGTTTTCGCGACACTGATTTGTAATTGGGCTGCGTCATAATAGCACCCTTCATCTTTTAAGCGCGCGCTAGAAACAGAAATGAATGAATGAACGCGTGATTTTTGTCCGCTGAGCTCAAAAACATAGAATATTCTGGTGGGGCTCCTAGGCAGACAAAAATCAGCGTTGGGTGGAATTTTTGATCAAATATTCTTAACATTTACCTCTTACGAAAGAAACCCTTTTTCCCTATCGCGATGCTCATCTATTACAAAATTCCAAGCCTTCTTTTAGTAATTTCAGGCTTTTGGCTATTTTTTGCTATTTTTTGCTTAAATAGCAATTACAGACGGCATATGAGTACTTCATGATCTCGATCAATTCTTCGATCAAGAAATATCAACAATCTTACGAATGTAACATCCAACCCAGTTTATTCTCCGAAAACCTTATCACGACTGCCGCTTTCGTTGTGCCTGATCAATGTCCGTTCAATCAAATCAAAATCTGCCGGCTTTCTGGAATTGGTGAGTCACTGTAATGCTGATTTGTTCGCCCTTACCGAAACCTGGTTAACGGCAGACGACACTGCTGCAAAGCTTGAGATTATTCCTTCTGGCTACAAGCTTGTGAGTTATCCTCGTCGTATCGGACGCAGAGGCGGCGGCGTTGCCTTACTTTATAAGGATTCCATTTCAGTGGTTACGACTAAACAAAACGATAATAATTCCTCATCTTCATCATTCGAATTCTCTGAGCTTTTAGTGAAGTCTGGCTCATTCGTTGTGAGACTAGTGATTGTTAACCGTCCGCCCTCCACCAATTCCTTTGTTAGCGACTTCACGTTGTATTTAGAATCGATTATTTCATATATTCAACCAATCCTGATCGTCGGTGATTTTAATCTTCACGTCGATGTAGACGGCGATACAGATGCTGGCGATTTTCTGGACACTTTGGAATCCATGGGCTTAGAACAACATGTAACTGCACCTACTCACAACCTTGGTCATACCTTGGATCTGATAATCACTCGTCAATCAGACTCGATCATGAAGGACAATCCTACGATCGGTAAATTTATCTTTGATCACGCAGCTATTCTCTGTGATCTTAATTCCATAAAGCCTGAAGCAAGTGTTAAAACTGTCACCTACAGGAAATTCAAGTCAGTTAATATCCAATCTTTTAAAAGTGATCTTGCTAATTCAGCACTGTGCAATGATAACATTGTCAATTTAAGCCTGGATGATCTTGTTAGATGCTATAATTCAACCCTTTCATCGCTCATCGAATCTCACGCTCCTGTGAAGAGTAAAACTGTGGTCAACAGGCCTCTTATGCCTTGGTTTAATGATTCGATCAAGGCCGCTATCAGAGAAAGGAGAAAAGCGGAGCGTAAATGGAAAAAAAAGCTCTTATTTCATATAAAAAAAAGCTCTTATTTCATTTTCATCTTCTAACTGGCACGGAGTACCTGCCAAAAGAAAACACTAGAGATGAGAATAAAACACTTAAATGTGGAAGGCAAAGTCAAACATCAGTTACTTCAAAGAATGGGGGCTATGGTGATCTTTTTTTATTTTTGGTCTCTGCTTCATCCTACATTTTTAGCTCTTTACACCCTTACATTAGCACTTATATTCTCCACACTTTTCTCTTTACATGTCCTATTTCTCTGACAAGGAGAATTTGCTTGACAATCAGGAGCTTCTTCAATTGATGTTTATTTCCTTTTTCTCATGACCTTTACATTTGATTCAAAGATGATACTGGGGAAGGAATGAGGGGCCAGTGAATCTTAGGGGTTAGGAGATAAAAGTGAGCCACAAACTATCATAAGTTCATTTCCATAGCTGAGCCAATCAAAACTCTGTCATTGCCATAGTGTTTGAATACTATAGCTACAAATTGGGAAACAGATCTGTTCAGTTTATGTCAGGTAATAGTGTCTTTTCAAAACCAATGAGGACCAATAAAACTGCATTTTTCTTAATAAAACTGCCATCACTCACATCTTAAAAATGTCTCCTTTAATATTTTTCAGAAAGACAAGAAACACCTGAACATGTGGTTTGGTAGAACATCATCCTGAAACAACCTAAACGAAGGATTATGAAAAGCAAATAAAATAATGAAAAAGAAGATGAAAAAATACCAACTGGATGAAATGAAATTTTAAACTAGTAAATGAAATATGGAAACCATTTTAAAATAACAACAACAACAAAAAACAATAATAATCAATTGCATTAGTTTTCTTTGTTTCAGTAATTTTTTTATTTATAGATTGGCTTAACTTTCTCATCCTTTCAAGCTCTTGTCTTCGTTCTCTCCGTAAAGCGCTAAGATAAATCCTTCTTATTAGTAGCTGTATGGAGGCATAGTTTTGAATATACTTTGTTTCATTTTTAAGAGAATACCACACTTACAGCCATTTTATTTGCATCATCTGATCTCATAGACGAAAATCCGGAAAGGTAATTATTCTGAAAAGAAGCAAAGAAGATGAAAATGGAAAAGGGAACAGAAGAGATGGAGACGTTCAACTCAACATGAACAATGTCATCAAGCTTCTTGTTTTGAGTCCAGCAAATCATTCACAAAAGTAATTCAAATCGATCATTTCGCGAGGAAAGCTGGCTCAATGGCCTGGCACATGGTTCAGATTATGTTTGGTTCGAAGACGGTGTACGGATAATTGCCAGTACTAAAAAGTTTTATTAGCAGCTAAATAAAGTTGTAACTTGAGTTAATAAACTTTTTAATCGTGGGGCAAATATTTAGCAAGCAAAAGATTGCAAACACGGTTACTCACGGTTAATGTTCTAAAAGAGGAAACATGAATCGAAGATGGATAAATGAGATATCCTGTCTAAATTTTCAGGATGCACCAGTCTTCCACGAAGCCTCTAACAGTTAAACAGACTCATTTAAAAGTCCACTTGACACTGATGTCACCATACCTCATTCTCTGCTGTCGCATTTGGCGCCGATGAAGCACATGTAATTGCTAAGGATTCTTTTCCACTGAAGAACGGATGCAAATGGTAATTGTAAACACCAAGCCTAACAGCTGGGCATTTTCGGAGAAGCTGCTTGTACAGAAATAAAAAATTGTTTCGTTATAAGTTGAGATACTACGTGAACTGCACCATTTCCTAGTTGAATATCGATCTATGGTCCTTGCCAATTATACTTATTCAGAAACGCTATACGAAGAGGGTTACAACTAATTTCTGCGCGAAGCACATTGGGTCCTTTTAATTTATCGCAAATAATTGTGATCCATAATCTTTGATGAACAAATGTTTTACTGTAAATGTGAAATAATGTTAAATTAATCTTGGAGATCCTCTTTTGTCTGCAAGGAGATTTATTTACTTCAATCACGTAACTTTGTGTTTTGTTTACTGACCTTTAAAAGACAATCATAGGTCTCAATCCCCAGCCAATTGGGGATGTCGGGTGTTGTGTAGACAATGTTTTGAAAAAGGTTTTTCTTTTGGTCATCATAAAATGGTAGCTGATAAGTAGATATGTAAGCGCTCTTAAAAACGTTGTAACTTACCCTCCCTTTGTAATGTAGGATCGTTATCATTAACCTTAAACTTAGAGGTGTCACTGATAATGGAAAAAATACCCTGTTCGTAGGCTTTCCTGTCCATGACAACTAAGCCATTTCATTTGTCAGGCTTCAGTATTACAATGTCCTTGTTCAATGGATATATGAAGTTCATATATTTTGAACTGCGGTATTAAATATGTATGATGCACGATCCTTCGCAGTAGATAGCGCTATTTATGCAATAGCGAAAATCAGACCTGAAAAAAATCAGGCCTGTAAGGGACTCGAACCACTGACCTCTGCGATACTAGTGCAGCGCTCTACCAATTGAGCCAACAAGCCAACTGGGAGCAGGCCGTTAAGTTGATTTGTAATAAACCCGTGATGATAAATCAGTTACAATTGATATATGAAGTTCATATATTTTGAACTGCGGTATTAAATACGTATGATGCACGATGCGTGATGTCCTTGTTCTTTGTCAAATCCTTTAGTATCCAACATTTCTTTAAGTCCGCTGCAGAAGGTTGGTGTGAGGAAACGTACGAATGGGCAAGATGAGAAAGGTCTGCGACCAGTTTTCCCTTTAGCTTCCTGTCGAGTAGATTTCTGACCATGGTGCGATCAAAATAAGGGCCACTTAGACAAAGATACCTATGAGAGAATCTATCCAGTTGGTTCTCAACCAGCCAGGTTTTATGGGCTACCTAAACTGCGCAAGGCTCGGTAGCCTAATGAAACGCCTCCTTTTCGACTCATAGTATCTTCAATAGGTACCTACAATTACAATTTATCTGAGTTCCTTTGTAATCTTCTAGAGCCACGTGTCCCGCGTGAATGCATCGTCCGCGACGAGTTTTCTTTTGTACATGAAATCAACCAGTTATCAACCTCAGGGAAGTTCATAGTATCTTTCGATGTTGAGAGTTTGTTCACTAGTATATCTCTTGATGAATGCATTGATCTGGCGATCAGATACATTTATCAAGGTAACCCTGATCTTAAGATAAACGCCGCTGACCTAAAAACGCTTTTTACCTTCGCAACAGCTGAGACTGGTTTCTTGTTTAAGGTTGTTTTACGATCAAATAGATGGGGCTGCCATGGCGTCCCAACTTACTCCAGTACTTGCAAACCTCTTTATGGGACATCATGAAAAAAAACTGGCTAGATAACTATTCATTCTATGAAGTTCTGTTCTACCTGACGCTATGTTGATGACACCTTTTGTTTGTTCAATAGCGAGGAGGACGCGCTCGTGTTCTTTGATTATATCAACACCAGGCACCCTAGTATTCGTTTCACAATGGAAAGGGAAATTGATAAGAAAGTATCATTTCTAGACATATTGTTAGACAACAGTCATACATCCATCGTCACTAGTGTATATCGCAAGAAGACGTTTACTGCCTCTTCTTACTAATTATTTCAGCTTCGCCCCTTTCATTTACAAATTAGGTTTAGTCAGAACATTGATTGATGCCCACTAGTGTATATCGCAAGAAGACGTTTACTGCCTCTTCTTACTAATTATTTCAGCTTCGCCCCTTTCATTTACATATTAGGTTTAGTCAGAAAATTTCTTTCAGGTCTGATTTTCACTATTGCTCAAATAGTGCTTTACTGCGAAGGATCGTGCTCATATACGTCTCATAACCGCAGTTCACACATATGTTTCATATGTTTGTTGTTGTTTGATTTATCATCTACGGGTTTATATCGAATTAATTTGATGGCCTGCTCCCAGTTGGCTTGTTAGCTCAATTGGTAGAGCGCTGCACTAGTATCGCAGAGGTCAGTGGTTCGAATCCCGTACAGGCCTGAAATTTTTTTCAGGTCTGATTTTCACTATTGCTCAAATAGTGCTTTACTGCGAAGGATCGTGCTCGTATACGTCTCATAACCGCAGTTCACACATATGTTTCATATGTTTGTTGTTGTTAGAGTATATAAGATCAATAATTCCTGGGTTGGTTTTCATCTGGATGTCAAGAAGTTTATTTTCTTGCTACGGAAAAATGTTTTTCATCTTGGGTCATAAACAAGATCGTTTACAGGTATCTAGCTAAGAAAAATAATCTTTTCCTACTGGGCAGAACGCCTCTTCTAACTCCGGTAAACCTTCTTCACAGTATTATAAACTTCCCTATGAAGGTGTAGTCTGATCGTCTGGGTGAGTGTAGTCCTGAGAAGGACTGTTGTCGGCGGTAGTGACTGGCGTTTCGACAACCTGTGCGGAAGTCATCATCAGAGTCAAGTGAATGATTGTTGTCAGTAGAATGTTCTTATTCCAGTTCGTGTGAAATGATCGGTTGGTTTTGCCGTGATGTTATTGGCTGTAAAACTAAAGTGACGTAAGTCGGTCGTGATTGGTCTGTTTCGATCTGTCGGTAAAGTTAGGTCGTTCTTTTTCGGTCGTTTGTGATGTTTATGTCGTGAATGAGTTGTTTGTATGGAGCGGGTAGTTGTTGACATCTGTTTAGGGGAGTCTGTCCTAAGTTAGTAAACCAGCTTTCCAGAGTCAGTCGTTGAAAATAGTCAGTGCTGTAGGTTAGGCATTGCGCAGAGTCCCAGTCAATGTTGTGGTTGGTAAGTCGATGGTGTTCAGCAATGTGATTGCTGACATCACCTTTCCTCGTCGCCCGTCTGTGTTCAGTCAGTCTTGTTGTGAGGTTTCTGCCAGTCTCACCGATGTAGGAGGCTTGGCAGTCGGAACAATTGATCTTATAAATCGTTCCCTGTCTGTTCCTCGGTTCGTCTTTGTCTTTAACGTTGGTTAGTAACTGACTTGGTGTGGTGATGGGTTTGTGGGCGACGCGGATATTGAAGGGTAGTAAGATGCGCGAGATGTTTTCAGACATGCCTTTTATGTACGGTATGGTTGCTGTAGTCGTAGGGGTTGCGGTGTCGTTTGTTTCGGTAGTGGTAGTGGGTCGGTGAGTGTTTCGTCGGATGAAGTCGTTGTTGTAGTTGTTCTTCGTAAAAACACGGTGAAGCTATTTGTTCTCGTCGGATAAGTTGTCTGTCGAGTCGCATACTAGTTGTGCGCGTCGTGTTAGAGTTCTGATAGTTGTGGCTTTGTGTGATGTAGGGTTGTAGGATGACTCGTCTAGTAATCTGTCGGTGTGTGTCGGTTTCCTGTAAACTGTCGTCCGTAATGAGTTGTCGTTGTGGCTTACCAGACAGTCTAGAAAAGGAAGTTTGCCATTTTCTTCGACTTCTCTGGTAAACTGTATGTCAGTGTTTTGTTCATTAAGGTGGTGGTGGAATGCGTCAATTTCGTCGTGTCGAACGGCGGTGAATCTGTCGTCAACGTAACGTAACCAAAGCGGTATCGTTTGTCGGCAAGTCGAAAGGGCGCGTTCCTCGATGTTTTGTATCACAATTTCTGCTATAACAACAGAAACTGGAGACCCCATGGCAGTGCCGTGTAACTGTTTGTAGTGTTTACCGTTGTACTGAAAGTAAGTAGACGTTAGGCAAATGTTTAGCAAGTCCATAATGTCGTCTGTCGGTAGCGGTAGTGGGTCGGTAGATTGTCGGATTGCAGTCTCAGTGCATTGTAATGCCAATTGAAGTGGAATACTGGTTTACTAACTCAGAACAGATTCCCCTAAACAGATGTCAACAACTACCCGCTCCATAGAAACGACTCATTCACGACATAAACATCACAAACGACCGAAAAAGAACGACCTAACTTTACCGACAAATCGAAACAGACCAATCACGACCGACTTACGTCACTTGAGTTTTACAGCCAATAGCATCACGGCAAAACCAACCGATCATTTCACACGAACTGGAATAAGAACATTCTACTGACAACAATCATTCACTTGACTCTGATGATGACTTCCGCACAGGTTGTCGAAACGTCAGTCACTACCGCCGACAACAGTCCTTCTCAGGACTACACTCACCCGGATGATCAGACTTCACCTTTACATGTTACCCCCGGGTTCAAACCATTTACTGCAAAACTTCCCTATGTTGTCCGGTTTTCAAAAAATCGCTCAGACTGAGTTAAGACAACTACTCAAACGTTATTGTAGAGCTGATTTAGATGTTAAGTTTGTCTTCAATACGTTTAAACTCAGAAACATGTTCAGTGTGAAAGATTCAGTACCGCTAGGTATACGTTCGCGTGTCGTTTATAAATTTTCGTGTGCTGGCTGTAATGCCAGTTATATTGGTGAGACCGCTACTCGCCACATTTGTACACGAGTTCGTGAGCACCTCTTGTCGGACAAAACTTCGTATATTTACAAGCACCTGCAATCATCAAGGGCCTGTCTTGACTCTTGTGATAGAGAATGTTTCACGATCTTAAATTCTGCCGCTTGAAAATACCAAATTAAGATCAAAGAGCCATTTCATATTAAGTAGGAAAAACCTATTCTTTATCAGCAATTGAAGCATCTAGAATTGTCTCTTTCCTTTTAATTATGTTGTTCCTTGGTCTTTTATATTATTATTATTTTTGTTTTGTTTTGTTTTTTTTTTTGGTCTAGTCAAGCGCGCGCTATTTACATTTTTCGCGTATTTAATATTCAAATTGTAACGTAAGCCCTGACACGTAATTTGTAACGTACCATAATATAAATTCAAATGTACAACCGTTAAAAGCTCATTTGCAACTGAACAAGACACGAGAATGTCGAAACATGTCTTGTAAATTTAAACTCAAAGTTGTCGTTTCTTTATTGAGAGTTATTGTCACTCTGCTGTCTTTACGTCCACTTGGTAACACCTTTATTTAATCACTTTCACCAGAGTGTGGTGAGAGTCGCACAACAGAGCGAGGCTCCAAATTAAGTGCGCCCTATATCCCACCCATCCCACCCCAGGGGAGGACATCCATCACACAGTAATCTCGTGTGTGGGAAATTAACGTCTCCTACCCCAACCCTGCAGGAGACGGGACCTCCATTTATTAGTCCCTATCCGAGAAGACTAGAATATCTAACCATTTCTTGATGTTATAGAAAGGTAGCAAATTCTTCTCAATTATTTTTAAGACCCTGAGTGTTGGTCCGACCGGGGCTCGAACCCTCGACCTCCCGCACAACAGTCCAGCGCTCTATCTACCTTTCATCTTTTAAGCGCGCGCTAGAAATAGAAATGAATAAACGAACGCGTGAATGTTTGACTGCTGAGCTAAAAAACATGGAATATTCCGGTGGGGCTCCTGGGGAGACAAAAATCAGCGTTGAGTGGAAGTTTTGATGAAATATTCTGAACATTTACTTCCCACGAAAGAAACTCTTTCCCTATTGTGATACTCATCTATTATAAAATTCTAAGACTTGTTTTAGTAAATACAGGCTTTTGGCCCAATTTTTCATTCATTGGAATTTGGAAATGGTAGCAATAAACTCAATTTTAAAGATAAATATCTGACCGATTGGCGCATCTATAAAAAAATTCCATATCCCTCAAAACATGTAATTTTAGCTTCTAGACGGAAGATCTCGATGATCTTATTTGCGTAAGGTGTTTCCCGGTCACTAAGCTGGGACATTTGAATGCTTCTATTGGATTATAATTTAAATATCTTAGTTAAAACAACCAAAGAGATATACTCTATAAATGTTACTCATTAAAGTTTGGTGGAAGTTGCAAAGAGAAAGAGTTTTTTATTTTTGGTCTCCCAATGTGCACCCACTCTGAAAAAATGGTTCCCTTCAAACCCTAAGAGTGGTCAGCATCTAATTTTTCGCCAGACAAAACATACATAGGCTGTGAGATTAAAGGGAATGATTGCCAACTAAGGTAGCTCTTAATTGTTGAAAAAAATCTCTCTATTAGTAATGTATAGGGGACAGTATGGAAAATATTCCTTTTGATGTCTATGTGTAACGGGTTAATATGCCCCCTGAAGGCTTTTAAGATCATTTACAGTAGTTTACAATTGGTAATGAAACAATTTCACTTCAGGAAATTGGTTTTGGGTGATGGCTATTTCAGATGGAGTTTCTCAAAAGTGTCAAAGTTTTTATCACAAAATGGCAGAGTTAACCATGTCAGTTGTAACTTAGTTTGCTTAAGCTTACAAGCAGACTCTCATCGTTACTGCAACACAAGCGGCAAAGTTCCTGATTTCAAGTCATCGATAGAAGCAATGTTTGGTTCCAAATATCTCTGAAGAGCATCTTTAGTCAATCCCAATCTTTTCTTACTCATATAAGCCTCTGAATGCGATCTAACACGATTTCATTGCTACATCTACAGCTTTCAAGAACATACGGAGGTTCCACCAGAAGAACTCCCATTACCCACAATACGCCACTGTCTTCCGAACTCTCAGTTACTGGGATTCGATTCTTTGTCAGCCAATCAATCAGATCACCTTTTCGTTTTATAATTTCATTTTGTGAATACTCCTGCGTGCTTTCCAATTCAAGAAAGTTTGGCGAACGGAGACCTCCATTTCCCTCAAATACAACTTGATTGCATGTTCCATAACAAAAGTCAGCTTCTTGGAATTAAGGTCTCTGTTTCTTCCTGTTGAACCACGATGTATGTCACTGGGTCGATGGCAAGTACCCATCCTACTTTCCTACTTATGTCACAGAGACAAATAGTTATTTTCTTGTCTATCAATTCTCGCAAAGAAATGCTAGAGAAGTCCAACTTTCAACAGGACTTAAAACGTCCACCATTACACAAACAACCAATGATTGATAACAGACGACTCATTCTTACGCTCCTTTGGCTGCCCCCGAAAGTACTCCTACCCGACAGAGCTGAATGACGTGAAAGGTATGCGGTCAACATCGCGGGCTCAAGTGTACTAGGTTTAAAAAGTAGCGAAATTTGCGAAAATAATAGGGAGCTGGCATTCAAAACCGAAGCACTTTCTTGTCGTCGAAGGCATATGCCTATTTCTAAAGTTTTTATGAAGAAAAATACTTTTCGAAAATATTTAGGGGGTGTACAAATTTCTTAGAAGTTGTTCTGCAAAAGAAAAGCGGCCAGGAAAACATCGCCTGGAAGCAAGAGAATAGAAAATCATGAATGTCAACGACTCAAAATTCGTTTTCCCCGCCAAAACCTAGCGAGTAAGCATACGTTATTCAGCTCTTTTGAGATTTTGGAAAAACGCTCAACATCATCAAACTTTGACATACGAAAAGAGGAGATAGAATTTTACCCCCCTATTGCCATCTCTGTCAGTAGAGGTGAGCGACACGGTTAGCGAAAGACGGTCAGCTGTTATAAGAAGGACGCATCAACAAAAAACACGCATTAATCAGATCCATTCAAAATATATTTTATTTAGCTGCAGTTGAATATCTGTAAAAAATGAAAAAAAAAATGGGATTAGTAAAAATAAACCTTCTGTGAGTTGCCACTAACTAATGCTATAGTTAGGTTTCAATCAGGATCAATGCAGTTTTTGTTAAGAACATAAGGATTCTTTCATTCTTATTTCACCCATCCATCAGTCGCTCGGTCGATTTTTAAATCACGCCTATGATCTCAGACCAACTTATACTCCCTTCAGTTCAATTCTCGATATAAATTCTCCTTGTCAGTGCTTATAGAAAACGATATGGATAATATACGTACTGATGTCAGGGAGGGAAGGGTTAAACAGTCGAGCTATCATGCGGGGAAATAGGTCAGCGGTTTATATACGGTAACAGACTCTTTTCGAATCAATTCAGAGTCATTAAAGAGGCCCCTTTTTCTTAACAAATTGCTCATTCACTCACTTTGATAACTGCACATCTACTTTGACAAAGGTTTGGGAAATCCGAAACCATTTATAATCAATCTGAAGAGGTGTCATCCTAGAACAAGGAAAAGAGACAAGTTTCAAAAAAGAAACGAACTGATTCAATATCAATTTAAAAAGCTGAATTATTGGATGGATTGATTCAGTTATGAGTGAATGAAATAACTTAAAGGAAAACATCCCAACCATGGCTCGAAGAATCGATCGCGCACCTTTTGATCTCACAGTTTAGATTGCTAGCTGCTCGGCCAGAGTATCTGCCACTTTCGCAACCAAATAATACGATGCCCATGAAGGGCCACGCTATCACCACATTTTTGTGTGAACTAAAGATCGCGACTTAAAAATATCTGTTGCCAAGAAAACTGGTGTTACTCTATCAGCCAATCAAACAGAGAACTGTTTGCTGTTTTCCCGCGCTCCTGACCCGTAACATTTACCACTTCGTATATATGCACGATCCTTCGCAGTAAAGCACTATTTGAGCAATAGTGATAATCAGACCTGAAAAAAATTTCAGGCCTGTACGGGATTCGAACCACTGACCTCTGCGATACTAGTGCAGCGCTCTACCAATTGAGCTAACAAGCCAACTGGGAGCAGGCCATCAAATTAATTCGACATAAACCCGTAGATGATAAATCAAACAACAACAAACATTTGAAACATATGTATGAACTGCGGTTATGAAACGTATATATGCACGATCCTTCGCAGTAAAGCACTATTTGAGCAATAGTGAAAATCAGACCTGAAAAAAATTTCAGGCCTGTACGGGATTCGAACCACTGAATCCCGTACAGGCCTGAAATTTTTTTCAGGTCTGATTTTCACTATTGCTCAAATAGTGCTTTACTGCGAAGGATCGTGCATATATACGTTTCATAACCGCAGTTCATACATATGTTTCATATGTTTGTTGTTGTTTGATTTACCACTTCGTTTAAAACACTCGGGGAGTCAGGTCGTGTCAATGAACACATATTAAGCATAAAAACGATTACTATGGCTAACCATCGATCCTAGAGAGGTAACAAAATAATGACCCGGCTTTGAAAAGGATTTTATTCAGTTTTCAAAACGGGAAATGTACACTTACCGCCATGAAGACATTTTCTTCGTCTGACAGTAGAAAGGAAAATCCAGACATAGGGTTAATCTAAAGAAAAGAAGAGAAGACGCGGATACAATATTGAACAAAGCAGATGGAGACGATGTACTGTAAAAACATTTGCAACGTCATCAAGGTTCTCGTTTTTAGTTTAGCTAATCTTTCTCGACAGGAACGTAAATCGATCATTTGGCGGGGAAAATTGGCTCGATAGCCTGGTGGATGGTCCAGATTATCCTTGGTCCGAAGACGATACACAAGTGATTACTTATAAAGATTTTGATTGTCGAGGGTTTTTCATTGGTACAATTTTCGTAGGTGAGAAAAAAAAAACAGAGAGACCATAAAAGAAAACGAAAGAAAACAAACGCTGCTAAGGTTATAAAGCAGAAAACATGAGAAATCACGTCTACATTTTCAGTAGGGATGCATCATCTTCCACGAAGCCTCTTACAGCTAAAAAGACTCAATTATAGATCTACTTGATACTGATGTCACCATACCTCATTCTCTGCTGTTGCATTTGGCGCCGATGAAGCACATGTAATTGCTAAGGGTTCTTTTCCGCTGAAGAACGGATGCAAATGGTAATTGTAAACACCAAGCCTAACAGCTGGGCATTTTCGGAGAAGCTGCTTGTACAGAAATAAAACATTTCTTTCGTTAAAGTTGAGATACTACGCGAACTGTACTATTCACTAGTTGAATGTCGATCTATGGTAGTTGCCAAAAATACTTATTCAAAAACACTTTGCTGATAAGGGTTTCTATTAGTTTCTGCGCTAAGCACATTGGGTCCTTTTAATTTACGTGAATAATTGTGATCCGCAATCTTTCATGAACACATCTTTCACTGTGAATGTGAAAAAAAGGTTCAATTAATGTTTGCGTTTCTCTTTTGTCCAGGAAGAAATTGACTTACTTTAATCACATAACTTTGGGTTTCGTTTACTGACCTTTAAAAGACAATCTCTGGCCTCAGTTCCCAGCCAATCGGGGATGTCAGGGGTCGTATACACGATGTTTTCAAACATATTTCTCTCTTGGTCATCATAAAATGGTAGCTGATAAGTAGATATGTAGGAAAATAAACAGAAAAAAGAAAATATTTTATTTATCATTCCAAGCATACTGCTCATTTCACAATCAATAATCTTCTGATAATCAGGCTTTGTGCGTATATGTCTCCCTGTTTTAGGTGAAAGCCAGATAAGCTTAGAGCAGGCAGAGGGGAGAAGGGGGGCAGGTATGCTTATACGAAAATATAATCCTCTGTCATTTACAGCTTTCACTCATTTCACAAACGTACAAAGGACTGAAACCTGTTTATAAACCATTCAAATAGGTTGAAGATTTATACGTAATTGTCGAACATCAAATTTCCTTCTAAATTCCTCGTTGAATGACTTCTAACCCCTTTCATTGTCCATTTAATGTACTCCGTTGCTTAACCTTTTTTTTAAGAAATGGAGCTTAAAATAGACCCCCCTCTTGGTTGGCTTCCCTTACCATGTGTGCCATAGGAGGGTGTCCTCTTCCCACGGGACGAAAGATAATGGACAAGTCTGATTACATAATTGTCAAAAGTTTGATTCACAAGCATTTGTGTCCTTCCGTAGGGCGAGTTATTGCGTATAGTCTCAAAATGAACTCAAAAGTTGAGAGTGTAATGCTGCTGTCATTATCACTAAATTGGCGCTGCAAACAAGTTTGTTCTGTCTGAGTTTAATTAGTTGCAATATAACTTGTACAAACCTGACCGATCAGCATCTGGAATAGAGTCACTCCAAAGGACCACCAGTCTACGGAATAAGTATATGGCTCTCCTATTATCATCTGTAACACAGATTGAGTGCAGTTTATCAGCATTGCAAAAACAAAGCGCATTAACACTGTAACAATTTTTGTGATCGTTATTTTCAGGGTGTCATGTTATATTAAAAGGATTCAACTACATGAACCTGTTTTAAAAAATCCTTGTGATGATAAGGGCGTTATCAAGATCTTCTAGCAAGGGTCCCCTACTATTTTTTTTTTTCTAAAACTGAGGGCAGGAGATATCATCGTCGCTATGGTGATTTTATCTTCAATGGAGAATTGAGAAAAACACAACTCACAGCCATTTTTTCGGACAAGATAAAAAAGTAGTGAAAAAATACTTAGCCATTTTAACGAGGACTTAGCGAGGTGAACTTCTAGTCTACAGTGTCTTGTACCTCAGGAGCCATATACGAAAAAGTTCCACATGCGCCAGTCACGGTAAAGGCGACAACTTCGCTCAGACCGAAGTCTGACAGTTTAAGGTGGCCATTTGAGGTTACCAGGATATTTGCCGGTTTTATATCTCTGATGAAAAGAAGTTTGCAAAAACTTGTTTCACTCATCTTTCGAGTATATTCCTTTACATTAGGAGCAATTTACATCGATTGTTCTGTTACAAAAGCAAAAAATTATCTTCTGTCCCTTCTCTCTCGATTCTGATCCCACAAACTTCATGTCAATTGTAGCGCCTTCGTTTTAAAAATAAGTGCCACATTATGTTTCGGCAGCCGCTTTCCATCGAGACAGCTGGTTTGACAGAAAAGTTCATTTAAATAGTCTGTGTTGTTTTACACAAGGCTCCAAGACACTGAGGAAAACAGCAAATTTCCTTCGGAATAAGACAATATCATTAACAATTATTCCACTCGCGCTTGTTGGATATGAGATGATAGATAGCCAACGAGGCGCGTAGCGCCGAGTTGGCTATAATCATCTCATATCTAACAAGCGCGAGTGGAATAATTGTTTTATTAAAAACGCCGTTAAGAAATTATTATTTTGTAAGAAGAAACCGGATTTTTTAGCTCCCTTTTGATTTTAAGCTGACGCGTACGCTTACCATATTTGTAGATTATGGTATATACCATAATGGCTAAGCCAATAAAAAGTCTTGAATTACATTATCCAATGATCCAGTTTTTAATAATATACATTATGCCACAAACATACCTGTGGATGACGTTTTTCGAATACAAATATTTCAATCCCTGACCGATATCGACGGCGTAACACCTGAAATACCAGACGTTGACGTATGAATACTCTTAGGTTACTTACTAAGTTCTAATTTGGGCTCAGTCAAAAGAAAGTGAGCAACTGCAGGTCTACAAACTCAAGAATGAGTGTATTGACAGCAGTATAGAAAAAAACCGACAGATTCACAAAGATGCAATGAGCATGAGTGGCAACTAGGATATCAATTTTAAATCCTTCCAGGAAAGTCAGGCCTTTTCCTTATCCAGGCGTAAAATCTCTGTTCATACAAAACTTACCTGGCGCGTTGTTCGCTCACTCTTCCTCCCTCCGCTTTGAGAACTCCAGCTAAATCACCGCCGGTAACAAGCTCCAGCGCTAGGGCTGTTTCTGTGAGCTGTAAAACAAAGTTATTCAAATTAGTATAATAACATCAGCGTTACAGCTGTGATTATTATGATTATGATCCTTCTTCATTAGAAGTTAATTGGCAATCAATTTTCTATAACTCCTCCTTTGTACTCTGTTGAAGACCACTGATCCCCTCTTCGTTCCCCCTGAAAACTGACCATGTACATCCCCCAAAATCCTTTGAAGACCCCCTCCAAAAGATAGTAAATAGTTAACTATTCGTTAGCAAACAAAAACTGACTGAGATAGTAACAAGCTCAACTTGCATTCAATTAAAAATCAGTAAAGAAGCCTTCGGTACCATTATTTTTGCCTCGAGCTCCCTGAGTACTCCACTGGTGCTATGTACGAAGCTCTATGGCCACACCAGGTAAACATTCCTAAATATGAACGTGTTTTTTCTCCCCCTGCAGCCAACATTCTGCATGTATTCTTAATAACGTTTCTTAAACACTCACACTAATGGTAAACGCCCGGCATAACAGAGTTATGCTGGAGTTCCCAGCCAAGCGGAGGAGAATGAGCGTTTCTTTCAATGTCATTGAGGTATGTTCAGCATTCTTCTTGAAAAAGCTTTTAACTGCGTAATGTGCCTGCGTTTGTCGGCAGTAATATTGCGAGACCTAAAATATGAAGAAGATAGAAAAGCATCAAAGACTCTACTTAGCAGTACTTTGAACAGTTTATTGCGACGTTAATTCAATCGTTAATTCAACCATGATGTCTCAACTCCTTGGCTGCACTTTGTATATTGGCAGCTGGTTTGCGTTGTGTTTTTTTTTTTTTTTTAAACATTTGTCGCATTGTTTCGAATTGGTCCTTAACAAAATCTTTACTTCCGGTGTCCCCAGTCCTCTAAACGACGCACGACTCAGTATCGATTGTGGTAACCTTCTTCCCCCAAGACATTAAAAAATTGAAAATAGACTGAGCCATGAGTCGAATTTGAAAATAATCAATTTATAAGGGCCTATCAAAGGGAGTGTGTATCTTCAATCTCCTGAGTAATTACCGGGGTATATTTAATATCAATATTAACCTCCACAGAATCTCCTACCTCGCCAAACCCTCCTTCCCCAAGTTTTTGAACCTTCACCAGGTACTTAAAATCACGATCATCAACACTCCAAAGACTTTCTACTCGACGAATTTTGTCAGGATACATGGACGTGTTCTCGCCTTTTCTTTTTCTACACATCTTTGCAAAAAGCAACATGAAAAAAAAACTGATTTTATTTGTTCAATGCGTAGAATTGTGGTACGGGTGAAGTGAGTTTTGCAAAGGAATGTTCGGCATCCATGATCGAAGCCCCAACATTTAATACTGATAAATGTATCCGATATTACAGAAAATCAACCAATCAAAAGGCTCGCTAAATCATCTCTTCTAGACTAAGAAAAAAAATTAAGTTAAGAAAAGTACACGAAATTGTCCACTTCAACTACCAATGCCAAGTTCAAATCTCGCTAGATTATATAACACGCGAGCCGCACGTGAATACGAAATATATATTAAGGGGGGAGACGAAGATTGTAGTTTGAAATATTCTAATTTAAGATCATTTCAACATTGTGCACGATTTGCGTTCTTTGCTTATAGGCATCATCATAAAAGGTTACACATGGACCACAGATAAAATAAGAAAAATTTAAAACACTAATGCTAAAGATCATCACCCTTCGTTTGGTTCGGTGTTCCCTCCAAGCTTTCTGCAACAATCCAACTGCTCTGATCTGTCAAAAGAAAAGCAGCAGTCATATACTGATGAATTTAAATTCTGAACCCAATTCTCTGATAAGATCATGGTGTCGAAAGGGAACAAATAATGCCTCTTAAAAAAAGCTATTCTTCTTG
This sequence comes from Stylophora pistillata, assembly GCF_964205215.1. Lineage (NCBI taxonomy): Eukaryota > Metazoa > Cnidaria > Anthozoa > Scleractinia > Pocilloporidae > Stylophora > Stylophora pistillata. Next base: position 28,297,942 of record NC_142524.1, read on the forward strand.
GATCAAATCTAGATAATAACTAAATTAAAATCGCCCGATTAAGTTAAACGATCAAATTTGTGAACTAACTCTGTACCTATTGCCATTACTATCTCATACCTTGAGTTTGAGCTCTTCTCGTTTTTTTATTTTAAGTTTACGGCGGCGAAACGCCTTTTGGATTCTCTCGGCGCATTTATTCTGCAAAGACAACAACAATTTTGATAACATCAGCATACACATATCAGCATCTTAAAGTCGTTACGCCATGTTGAAGAATAAAGGTTTACTTTCTACGACACGTCTCTTCTGCAGTCACCCACCCACAACGGTCACCTCCGTACACTGGCTGCCTTCCTAAAGGTGACCACCTTTTTAGAAGGGCCACCTCTTTACACAGGACATCGGCCTCCTTCTTACAATGGCCACATCCTCACAATGGCACAGCAACTATAGCGCGTCCTAAATGCATTGAAATTCTTCTCTCGCAAAGGGCCAAGGAACGCTAGAAAAACTGATTTAGCTTCTGTACGTTGCTTGTTTAGTCTCTGTTCGGATGCTTTACAAAAGCATCAGTATTGCTTAGGGTTAGGGTGGTGAATGTGGTGATATTCCACCATAAGCACTTTTGAAGAATTAAAAGTTGAACTAAGCCCTGTGGACATGGAGTGAAATATGTGACTCCCAATTTGAGGCAAGTGCGAATTCACCGTATACTACTCAAAAGAATTGTTGATGTTAACTTGTGAAATCTCTTCCTTTTTAAATCCTATTTATTTTTAATCCTACTCTTTTATGTATAACTGAAATTGCACGATAACCGTATACGACTTAATTCACCAGGTAACTCTATATCAAAGTACCTTAAATTCAAGTTTGCATTTGAATCTGTGCCAAGCCTGCTGAATTATGGAGGCGCTTTCATTCTGCAGATATAAAAAGCATCATGATATCAACAAATGATATCAGCATCTAAAAGAATTAACCTTATTTTGAAGACGTAATAAAGGTCTAAATTCTGTAAAACTTCTATGCTAAGGCCTCTACCCTACGGAGGTTAGCCGCTTTAAATGGCAGCCTCCCTTAAAAAGGCTACCGCCGTACAACGGCCACTTTTTTACTCTGACTACCTCTCTACAACGACCACATCCTCTGCAATCAGTTACGTTTACACAACATTATAAAGAAATCAGAGTACCTGTCTTTGCAGCTCTCTATCTTTTTGGCGGGCGTCTTTTTCAATACTAAAAAAATTGTCACAATGTTACAATGGCGATCACCAATAATACTTTATTGTAACTCAAGTTTGGCAAAAATACATCCTTGTTCTTTCCGTTTATTGGATGCACTAGCCATTCAATACCTTAAGTTGGCTACAACACTCGTTTGACCTTGAACTTTTAAATATTTATTTTAACATCTGGTAGCAAGGGAAACAATTTAACAGTTTGATAAAGCAAGCCGCACAATCGATTCGTAAAAGTTTTCCGTTCTTTTCCTAAAAACCCGAAACTTTTATCGTTATTGGACTAAATGATAAAAGAGTTACCTTTCTTCGCATTTGTTCTCTGTAGTTGGCCATAAATATTCCACAATACTCGCAAAGGTAAACAAACTAATCCAGTGGGTAACGAAAACCATCTTGGCATCTAGTTTTTTTTTTTCGCGACTCTGATTTATAATTGGGTTGCGTCATAAAAGCACCTTTCATCTTTTAAGCGCGCGCTAGAAACAGAAATGAATAAACGAACGCGTGAATGTTTGTCCGCTGAGCTCAAAAACCTGGAATATTCCAGTGGGGCTCCTAGGAAAACAAAAATCAGCGTTGAGTGGAAGTTTTGGTCAAACATTCTGAACATTTACCTCCCACGAAAAAAACCCTCTTTCCCTATCGTGATACTCATCTATTGTAAAATTCTAAGCCTCGTTTTAGTAAATTCAGGCTTTTGTCCCCATTTTTCATTCATTGGAATTTGGAAATGGTTGCAATAAACTTAGTTTTAAAGATAAATATCTGACCGATTTATTGGCTCATCTTAAAATAAAGAAATCCCAGGTCCCTCAAAGCATTAAATTTTAACTTTTAGATGAAGATTTCAAGAACCATTGATGATCTTATTTGTAAGGTGTTTACCGGTCACTAAGAGACATTTGAATGCCTCCATTGGATTATACGTTTAATAATTTAGTTAAAACAACCAAAGAGATGCACTCCGTACATGTTATTCATGAAAGATTGGTGGAAGTTGCAAAGAGAAAGAGTTCTTTATATTTGGTCTAGCAATGTGCACCCACTCTGAAAAAAAAAAGGATCACTTCAAACTCTAAGAGTGACCAGCTTCTAATTTTTCGCCAGACAAACCATACATAGGCTGTGAGATTAAAGGGGATGATTGCCAACTAAGGAAGCTCTTGATTATTCCATAATATTCTCTATATCAGTAATGTAAAGAGATCAGTATGAAAAATATGCCATTGATTTTTATGTGTAACGGGTTAACATGCCTCCTGAAGGCTTTTAAGATCATTTACAATAGTTTACAATCGGCAATGAAACAATTTCACTTCAGGACATTGGTCTTAACTCCTAAGAAACAGAGATTTTTGAGAAAAAAAGGACATGCTTTTATTTTACCTGCTGTTAAAACAGCTTGCTTTAAAAGATTCTTTATTAATAGGTGTCTTTTTAATTTTATTTAATTGTGCTTGATCTTAAATTATTGATGAGATTGTTTTGTCATGTTTGTAAAGTCACACGTATGTTTTGACTACCTGACTATGGATAATGACTCTTATTATTAGTATTATTATTATCGTTAATTCAACCATGAACTCCTTGGCTGCACTTTGTATATTGGCAGCTGGTTTTGCGTTGTGTGTTTTCTTTTTAAACATTTGTCGCATTGTTTTGAGTTGGTCCTTAACAAAATCTTTACTTCCGGTGTCCCCAGTCCTCCAAACGACGAACGACTCAGTATCGATCGTGGTAACCTTCTTCCCCCAAGACATTAAAAAATTGAAAATTGACTGAGCCATGAGTCAAATTTGAAAATAATCATTCTATAAAGGTCTATCAGAGGGCGTGCATATCTTCAATCTCCTGAGTAATTACCGGAGTATATTTAATATCAATATTAACCTTCACAGAATCTCTTATCTCGCCAAACCCTCCTTCCCCAAGTTTTTGAATTCTTACCAGGTACTTAAAATCATGATCATCGACACTCCAAAGACTTTCTACTCGACGAATTTTGTTAGGATACATGGACGTCTTGTCACCTTTTCTTTTTCTAAACATCTTTGCAAAGAGCAACATGAAAAAAAAAAAAACATTGATTTTATTTGTTCAATGCGTAGAATTGTGATACGGGCAGCGCAAGTTTTGCAAAGGAATGCTCGGCATCCGTAACTGGAGCCCCAACAATTCAAAGTGATAAATGTATCCGACATTACAGAAAATCAACCAATCAGAAGGCTTGCTAAAGCATCTTTTTTAGACTGAGAGAAAAAAAAACTAAGAGTTCACGAAATTGACCACGTCAACTACCAATGCCAAGTTCAAATCTCGCTAGATTATATAACACGCGAGCCGCACGTGAATACGAAATATGTATTAAGGGGGGAGGAGAAGATTGTAGTTTGAAATATTCTAATTTAAGATCATTTCAACATTGTACACGATTTACGTTCTATACTTATAGGCATTATCATAAAAGGTTAAACATAGGCTACAGATAAAAATAAGAAAGATTCAAAACACTAGGGCTAAAAAATCATTACCCTTCGTTTGGTTCGGTGTTCTGTCCAAGCTTTCTGCAACAATCCAACTGCTCTGATCTGTCATGCAGGAGAAAAGCAGCAATCATATACTGATGAAGTTGAATTGTGAACCCATTTCCCTGATAAGGTCATGGAGTCGATAGGGAACAAATAATGCCTTTTACCGGAGAAAGAACCTTTTTTGACGTATCAGATCTAGACTATAACTAAAATCACCCGATAACGTTAAATGATCAAATTTGCCAACTAACTCTGAACTTATCACCGCTACAATCTCATACCTTGAGTTTGAACTCTTTTCGTTTTTCTATTTTGAGTTTACGGCGGCGAAACGCGTTTTGGATCCTCTCGGCGCATTTATTCTGCAAAGACAACAACAACTTTGATAACATCAGCATACACATATTAGCATCTTAAAGTCGTCACGCCATGTTGAAGTACATGATGAAGGTGTACTTTCTAGGAAAAGTCTCTTCTTCCGTCACACGCCCACAACCACCTCCGTACACTGGCTGCCTTCCTAAAAGTGACCACCTTTTTCAGAAGGGCCCCCCTTCTACACAGGACACCTTGCCAAATCGGCCTCCTTCTTGCAATGGCTATATCCTCACAATGGCACAGCAACTAAAGCGCGTCCTAAATGCATTGAAACTCCTCTTTCGCCAAGGGCCAAGGAACGCTAGAAAAACTTATTTAACTTATGTACCTCGCTTGTTTAGTCTCGGTTAGGATGCTTTACAAAAGCATCACTGTTGCTAACGATTAGGGCGGTGAATGTAATGATATTCCAACAATCTTTAACAATCTTTATCTTTTTTGCACTATTTACAAAATAATTATTTCTACATTAAAGTACACAAGAAGGAGAGACATAGGCAAACTAAATTACACAAGTAGTGAAAACTAAAATGTGCGCAGTGACCAAAGTAGCTTAAGCTTTCGAGTTGGTCACTGCCACAGACAATTAATTGGCATGAACATGTACATTATAGGCATTTACATAACAGTAAAAAACAAAAGCAAACTAGACTCAAGAAAAAAGTTTGAGTACTTATAAGATACATTTTGTATTGCTTGTATAAACAATTATAAGAGAGTTTTTTTAATTCACAGGTGATAGATTCCCAGATAATTGAAGGTACAAAAGCAAACGTAGTAGCACCATAATTATTACATGCTCTTGGTCTGTAAATATTGAAATTAGTCGCAAATCTGGTATTGTGGGTATGAACCTCAGAAGCTAGTTTAAGAGTTCCAGAAAATATTGTTGGGATGTTTGTGGGGTCGTTTTTAATTTTATGTATAAAGAGAGCTAATTTAAATTTATAAATGTTTTGGAATGTGAGGATTTGGAAAAGATTGACATAGGGCATAGCTTTACCTCTGCTATGAGCAAAGGGTATGCTGCGTACACATTTATTGTTTCGTTTTGAGCTTCTGTAATCTAGTTTTACTGGCACTATCCCAGCTTTTTATACCATAAGTTAGATACGGATAAATGAAAGAATAATACAAATGTTTTAGAGTGTGAACATCTACATAATAGCGTATTTTATTAATAATTCCTACATTTTTCCTTGATTTATTGTTGATATGCTGGATTTGGTGTCCCCAATGTAAATTTTGATCAATGAATACACCTACTTATTTGACATTTACGCTCAATTTTGTGTATATGTATATGTCCACCTATTGTTGAGGATGAGATTACCATAGAGTTAGGTTAGTGGATAGTTTCTTAGCGTTACAATACTGAAAAACTAATTTCAATTCCTCATTCATAACAGATTCAAGGTGTTTTAAGTTAGCACTTGTATAAGAAATATTTGTATCATCAGCAAAGATTCTGAAGGAAAGCTTAACAGAGCAGTTAGGCAAGTCATTAATATATAACAGAAATAATAGTGGACCAAAGGTTGATCCTTGTGGTATTCCACAAGTAATAGTTTCACAGTTGGATTTGGTATTACGAATCTTGACAAATTGAGTCCGATCATTTAGATAGTTTTCAAACCATTTAAAAGGAATTCCACGTATTCCATAATGGTAAAGTTTAGACAGAAGAATGTTATGGTTTCCGGTGTCAAATGCTTTGGAAAAATCAAGAATAAGACCACAGGTGACTAGTTTTTTCTCCATGGCCTTCTTAAGTGTGTCAGTGAGTTCTAGAATAGCCTGCTCAGTTGAATATCCTTTCCTAAATCCAAACTGATATTTATACATAATTTTATGCTTTTCTAAGAAACTGTCAAGATGATTATAGATTATCCTTTCAAACACTTTACTAAAAGGCAAGAGAGTTGAAATAGGCCTGTAGTTACCTGGGTCAGTGACATCACCATTTTTGTAAACTGGGGTGACCTGAGAAATTTTCAGAATATTAGGAACTATTCCAGTTTCAACTGACTGATTATAAATTTTTGTAAAAGGTACAGATAGCGGCTCAGAAGCTAGATTGATGGTCATGGAATCGATAGGGAACAAATAAGCACTTTTGAAGAATTAGAAGTTGAACTAAGTCCGGTGGACATGGAGTGAAATATGCGACTCCCATCTTGAGGCGAGGGCGAATTCACCGTATACTCAAAACAATCGTTGATGTTAACCTGTGAAACCCCTTTCCTTTTAAATGCTATTTGTTAATAATCCTACTCTTTTTTGTATAACTGAAATTGCACGATAAACCTAAACGACTTAATTCACCATATAACTCTACAGCAAAGTACCTTCAATTCAAGTTTGGATTTGAATCTGCGCCAAGCGCGCTGAATTATGGACGCGCTTTCATTCTGCAGATACAAAAAGCATCATGATATCAACAATTGATATCAGCATCTAAAAGAATTAACGTTATTTTGAAGAACGTATTAAAGGCCTAAATTCTGTAGAGCTTCTATGCTAAGGCCTCTACCTTACGAAGGTTACCATGAAATTCCATATCAAAGTACCTCGAATTTAAGTTCTTCTCTTTTGCGCCTTAGCTTAATTCAGCGTGCGTGGCGCAGATTTATATCCAAACTGAGTTTGGATATGAATCTGCACCATGCCCGCTGAATTATGGACGCACTTTCAATCTACAGAGACAAAAAGCATTATGATAATAATGATAATAATAATAATAATACCAATAGTCTATTCAATCAAAGGATAAAAAATACATATCCTAAGTTACAATGAAAAAGTATTAAATGATACACGATAACAAACAATAATAGTATAAGATAGAATAATACTACACTAGATTATATTTTAAAATAAGTCTATTCACAAAAGTTTTCTTGAATCTCTCCGTTTTTATCTGAGGAAGGTGACACCTTGTACGCAAAATATATACTAATTCTTTTTCTTTGGGAATGATCGCACTTAGCGTATGATTATCAATAGCTCTTTTGAAAACGGATTTATCTTGCTGTTCTAAAAGATTAAAAATGCTGAATGTTTGAGTGGTAAAATGACGCTCATGGCACCTGTCCAAAAAATGTTGTATAACATTTAAATCAGAGTCAGAAGCGCCATACACAGCGAGACCATAAGTGAGAATGAGAAGACCTAGGGTCTTAAATAAGTGATCAATTTCCTTCTGGCTGAAGAGTTCTTTTCGTAGAGTTCTGAAAATGTGAAGACACTTGTTAGTTTTTGTGAGCTTACGTCTAACATGCTCGCTGAATTTACAATTAGGCTGATAAATCAGACCGAGCAATACAAGGCTATCGCATTGAGGAATGTTGTTGATGGCAGCGTACTGATGGCGTGTGCCGCTACTTTCCTTCTTTCTAAACTTCAGTTCTTTACACCTCAGTACTCGGATTACACAGCATCTGATTATTTATACTCCAACTGAGAAACTGATTTACCAGGTCTGTTGACGTGTCTAAATCCTTCCATACGGGGGCTACAATAGTTGCAATAGTATCAACAATTGATATCACCATCTTAAAGACCTTATTTTGAAGAACGTAATAAATGTTTAAGTTCTGTAGAACTTCTGTGCTAAGGCCTCTACTCTACGGAGGTTAGCCGCTTTAAAGGGCAGCCTCCCTTAAAAAGGCTACCTCCGTACAACTTCAATGCTAAGGCCTCTACCTTACGAAGGTTACCATGTAACTCTAAATCAAAGTACCTTGAATTCAAATTCTTCTCTTTTGAGCATTAGCTTAATTCAGTGCGTGTGGCGCAGATTCAAATCCAAACTGAGTTTGGATTTAAATCTGCGCTACGCCAGCTGAATTATGGACGCGCTTTCATTCTGCAAAGACCAAAAGCATTATGATATCAACAATTGATATCACCACCTTAAAGACCTTATTTTGAAGAACGTATTAAAGGTCTAAATTATGTAGAACTTTTATGCTAAGACCTCTACCTTACGAAGGTTACCATGTAACTCTGTATTAAAGTACCTTGAATTCAACTGCCTCTCTTTTGCGCATTAGCTTAATTCAGTGCGTGTGGCGCAGATTCAAATCCAAACTGAGTTTGGATTTAAATCTGCGCTACGCCAGCTGAATTATGGATGCGCTTTCATTCTGCAAAGACCAAAAGCATTATGATATCAACAATTGATATCACCACCTTAAAGACCTTATTTTGAAGAACGTATTAAAGGTCTAAATTATGTAGAACTTTTATGCTAAGACCTCTACCTTACGAAGGTTACCATGTAACTCTATATTAAAGTACCTTGAATTCAACTTCCTCTCTTTTGCGCATTAGCTTAATTCAGTGCGTGTGGCGCAGATTCAAATCCAAACTGAGTTTGGATTTAAATCTGCGCCACGCCAGCTGAATTATGGACGCGCTTTCATTCTGCAAAGACCAAAAGCATTATGATATCAACAATTGATATCACCACCTTAAAGACCTTATTTTGAAGAATGTATTAAAGGTCTAAATTATGTAGAACTTTTATGCTAAGACCTCTACCTTACGAAGGTTACATGTAACTCTGTATTAAAGTACCTTGAATTCAACTTCCTCTCTTTTGCGCATTAGCTTAATTCAGGGCGTGTGGCGCAGTTTCAAATCCAAACTGAGTTTGGATTTAAATCTGCGCCACGCCCGCTGAATTATGGACGCGCTTTCATTCTGCAGAGACAAAAAGCATTATGATATCAACAATTGATATCACCACCTTAAAGACCTTATTTTGAAGAATGTATTAAAGGTCTAAATTCTGTTGACCCTCTATGCTAAGGCCTCTACCCTACGGAAGTTAGCTGCTTTAAACGGCAGCCTCCCTTAAAAAGGCTACCCCGTACAACGGCCACTTTCTTACTGTGACTACCTCTCTACAACGACTTCCTCCTCCGCAATTACCTACATTTACACAACATTATAAAGAAATCAGAGTACCTGTTTTTGCAGCTCTCCATCTTTTTGGCGGGCGTCGTTTTCAATGCTAAAAAAAATGCCACAATGTTACCTTGGCGATCACCAATAACACTTTCTTGTAACTCGTGTTTGGCAAAAATATATCCTCGTTCTTTCCGTTTATTGAGTGCACTAGACGCAATACCATAAGCTTGGCTAAACCACGTTTTGTACCTTAAACTTATGAATATTTACATTAACGTCTGACAGCAAGGGAAACAATTTAACAGCTTGATAAAGCAAGCCGCACGATCGGTTCGTAAAAGTTTTCCGTTCTTTACCTAATAACCAGAAACTTTTATTGAAATTGGACTAAATGATGAAAGACTTACCTTTCTTTGTATTTGTTCTCTTCTGTAGTTAGCCACAGTTGATTTTAACTCCTATTCAGCGAGTCAAAACGGATATTGTCGTAAAGAAAGTTTTGATCAGCAAATGTTTTTGGAGATACAAAGCATTGTAGTTGGGGAATGAACCCTAACCTGCGAAACCTGAAAAGGACTGAACTGTTAAGTCTCTTCCACCTTGCATCATAACTACAAAACAAAAAAATGTCTTAGAATAGCCTAGTGTTTCGCGCTACAGCATTTCTCACCTTTGCTTGTCAGGTATCGAGAAACGAGATTGGAATGGACGAGAGCAAACACATACAAAAGTTTCCACGTCAAAGCTTACTGAGAGAGAGCTTTGAAACTCAATTCAAAAATAGAGAGTACGAGATCAAAGCCTGCTGGTCTTACAATTGAAAGGAAGTCAAATTTTTATCCACATTCCCCGTTGAATGATTTCCAACCTATCTCACTGTCCATTTGATGTACTCCGTTTTGTAACCCTTTTAAAAGTCACGTAAAGCCTAGAAGGCAATCTCTAGCCTCAGTCCCCACCCAATTGAAGATAATAGGAATTACATAGACGATGTTTTGCAAAACATCGTTTATACAATGCCTGTCATCTTCAATTTTCCACAATATTGTCACGGTGTCGAACATCAAATTTCCTTTCGAATCCCTTGGTGAATAATTTCCAACCCCTCTCAATGTCTATCTGATGTACTCCCTTTTCTAACCTTTGAGACACCTGTAGCCTAAAATAGATCCCTTTTCTGATGAAACCTTCCCTTACTATCAGATACAATGAATATATGAAGCTCATATATTTTGAACTGCGGTATTAGATACGTATGATGCACGATCCTCGCAGTAGATAGCGCTATTTATGCAATAGCGAAAATCAGACCTGAAAAAATCGGGCCTGTACGGGACTCGAACCACTGACCTCTGCGATACTAGTGCAGCGCTCTACCAATTGAGCTAACAAGCCAACTGGGAGCAGGCCGTTAAGTTGATTCGTAATAAACCCGTGAAAGTGATAAATCAGATACAATGAATATATGAAGCTCATATATTTTGAACTGCGGTATTAGATACGTATGATGCACGATCCTCGCAGTAGATAGCGCTATTTATGCAATAGCGAAAATCAGACCTGACAAAAAAAAAAAAAAAAATCGGGCCTGTACGGGACTCGAACCACTGACCTCTGCGATACTAGTGCAGCGCTCTACCAATTGAGCTAACAAGCCAACTGGGAGCAGGCCGTTAAGTTGATTCGTAGGTCAGTGGTTTGAGTCCCGTACAAGCCCGATTTTTTTCAGGTCTGATTTTCGCTATCGCAGAAATAGCGCTATCTACTGCGAGGATCGTGCATCATACGTACCTTCCCTTGCTATGTTTGCCATAGGATAGTGTCCTCTTCCCACGGGACAAAAGGTAATGGACAATTCATAATTACGTCATTTGACAGTGTAGTGTGATCGTCTGGGTGAGTGTAGTCCTGAGAAGGACTGTTGTCGGTGGTAGTGACTGACGTTTCGACAACCTATGCGGAAGTCATCATCAGAGTCAAGTGAATAGTTGTTGTCAATAGAATGTTCTTATTTCAGTTCGTGTATAATGATTGGTCAGTTTTGCCGTGATGTTATTGGCTGTAAGACTCAAGTGGCGTAAGTCGGTCGTAATTGATCTGTTTCGATCCGTCGGTAAAGTTAGGTCGTTCTGTTCGGTTCGTTTGTAATGTTTATGTCGCGAATGAGTCGTTTGTATATAGCCGGTAGTAGTTGATCTGTTTAGGGGAGTCTGTTCTAAGTTAGTAAACCAGCTTTCCAAAGCCAGTCGTTGAAAGTAGTCAGTGCTGTAGGTTAGGCATTGCACAGAGCCCCAGTCACGGCAATATTGTGGTTCGTAAGTCGATGATGTTCAACAATGTGATTGTTGACATCGCCTTTCCTCGTCGCCCGTCTGTGCATGTTCCCCGTTTCTGCCAGTCTCTCTGATGTAGGAGACTTGGCAGTCAGAGCAATTGATCTTATAAATCGCTCCCTGTCTGTTCCTCGGTTCGCCCTTGTCCTTAATGTTGGTTAGTAACTGACGTAGTGCGGTGATGGGTTTGTGGGCGACGCGTCATTACGTCTTTGTTAAAAGTGTGACTTTGAAGCATTTTTATCCTACCATAGGGCGAGTTATTGTGTACAGTATCGAAATGTACTCAGAAGTTGAAAGTGTAATGATCCAAGTTATATATCAATGTCATTATCATTAAATTGACACTGCAAACAAGTTTGTTATGTGTGAGTTGAATTGAAATATTATTTGTACAAACCTGACCAGTCAACATCAGGAATAATGTCACGCCAAAAGACCATTAGCCCACGGAATAAGTATATGACTCTCCTTTTAGCATCTGTAACACAGATGGAGTGTAGTTTATCAGCATTACAAAACCAAAGTGTATTGACAATGTAACCATTTTTGTATTCGTTATTATCAGGGTGCCATGTTAAATTGAAAGGATTCAACTGCATGAGCATGGTTTGAAAAATCCTTGTGATGACGAGGGCGTCATCAGGATCTACTAGCAGGGGGTCCTCTACCATCATTGTGTCGGAAACTGAGGGGGGTGGGCATTAGTATCCCTATGGTGATGTTATCTTCAACGTAACGTAGAATTAAGAGAAACACAACTCGCAGTTAGATAGTGAAAAAAAGATTAAAAAAATAGGCTATTTTAATAAAGACTTTGCAAGGTGATCTGCTAATCTACATTGCCTATACCTCAGGTGCCATATATGCAAAAGTTCCATACTCCAGTGATTCTAAAGGCGACTACTTCGCTCAGACTAAAGTCTGACAGCTTAAGGTAGCTATTTGAGGTTACCAGGATATTTACCGGTTTTATATCTCTGGTGAAAAAAAGTTTGCAAAAACTTGTTTCACTCATCCTTCGTGTACATTCCTTTACATCAGTCAGGGGCAATTTACATCCGTTGTTTTACTACAACAGAAAATCTTCTGCCCGTTCTCTCTCGATTCCGATCCCATAAATTTCATGTCAATTGTAACCCCTTAATTTTAAAACAAATGTTTTTTACTAAGACTGTTCGTCCTCCAGAGCCACATTATGTTTCAGCCACTTTGCATCGACAGAGCTGGTTTGACGGAGAAGGTAATTCAAATAGTCTGTGTTGTTTTACACAAGGCTCCAAGATTCTAAGGAGAAAACCAAATTTCCTTCGGAATAATACAATATGGGTGTACGTTATGTCACAAACATACCTGTAGATGACGTTTTTCGAATGCAAATATTTTAATCCCAGACCGATATCGACGGCGTAAAACCTAAAATAGCAAACGTTGTCGTATGAATACTTGTAAGTGACCTAGTGCTAGGGTTACCCTAACGCTCCCACATTTCTTCTTTTTTTCATCGACGTGTTTACAAGGCAGCTAGGGTTACCCTAGCACTAGGGTAACCCTAGCTGAGCGCTAGGGTAACCCTAGCTAAACGCTAGGGTAACCCTAGCTGCTTTGTAAACGCTCTGCTGGGGATAACTCGCCTACCCGAGACAACTTTTTACTTGTTTCCAGACCCTTTGAACATTGATAACAATGCGTGCGGTTACCAAGCATAGGTAAGTTGTCTCGGGTGGTAGGGTAAGCTACCTGTGAAATTTTGCTTATAAACCCGGGCTATCTTTGACACGCCTGCTAGGATAACCCTAGCACAAGGGTTACCCTCCTTGCTTGTAAACAGGGCCTAAGTTGGGCTCATTCAAAAGAAAATAAAAAGCAACTGCAGGTCTAAAAAACAAACTCAAGAATGAATGTATTGACAATGGGGTAAAAAAAAGTCTACAGATTGATAAAATGTAATGAGCGTGGGTAGCGATAAGAAAATCAATTTTAAATCCTTCTGGGAAATTCAGCTGTTTTCCTTCACAAGGCGTAAAATCTCTGTTTATTCAAATCTTACCTGGCGCGTTTTTCGCTCCCTCTTCCTCCCTCCGCTTGGAGAACTCCAGCTAAGTCGCCGCCGGTCACAAGCTCGAACGCTAATGCTTGCCATCAGTGTTAACTGATGGCATTATAAGTGTTAACTGTGTTTATAATGCTTCATTATTCTTCAATATACCAATAAAATAGTTAAAGAACTGCTCATTAAAACTCTCTGATCTCTATCTCAGACTTTGTAATATTTTTATGGTCCTTCCTCATTAGAAGATAAGTTGCAATCAATTTTCTATAACTCCTCTGTTGACGATGACTGATCCCCCCACTCCGTTTTCCCTGAAAACCACGCACACCTGAAATCGTTTGGAGACCCCTCTCCAAGACGGTAAATAATAGCTGGCCCCTAAACAAAAACTTACTGAGACAGTGAGAGGCTCAACCTGCGTTCGGTTTAAAATAAAGAAGCCGTTAGCACGCTTATTTTTGCCTCCTAAAGGCAGGATCACTCCATTGGTGCGATGTGCAAAGTTCCATGGCCACGCCAGCAAAAGATTCCTAGATATGAACGTGTGTTTATTCTCCCCTCTAGCCAGCTTGTTGTATGTATTCTTAAAACGTTTCGTAAGCATTTACACTGATGGTAAACGCCTGGCATAACTGTACTGCGCTGGAGTTCCCAGCCAAGCGGAGGAGGATGAGCGTTTCTTTCAAAGTCATCGATGCATGTTCAGCATTCTTCTTGAAAAAGGTTTTAACTGCGTAATGTGCCTGGGTTTGTCGGCAGTAATATTGCGACACCTAAAGTATGAGGAGGATAGAAAAGCATCAAAGACTCTACTTAGCAGTACTTTGAACAGTTTGTTGCGACGTTAATTCAATCGCTAATTCAACCATGGTGTCTCAACTCCTTGGCTGCACTTTGTATATTGGCAGCTGGTCTTGCGGCGACCGGGGAAATTGTTATGCAGTTTGTGCATTTTGAAACATTTGTCACGTTGTTTCGAGTTGGTCCTCAACACAATCTTTACATCTGGTGCCCCCAGTCTTTTATTCGCGACGAGCGACTCAGTATCGTCATAACTAAGGTAATTTCCCCTTCAAAAAAACAGTAGCAGAGCTACCTTTATCATAAAGATCGAACATTAAGATAATTTCCTCGCATATCTTATGTGTTCCATACCATTACATCCCCTATACAGTTTCGGAGGGCAGTCAGAGATGGAACCTTATTTGCAGGAAAAATATCTATGAAATAAAAGCTAGCGCTAAGAAGTCACGACGTTTCGACCTCTCTGAGGTCATTTTCAAGTGAATAAGTTATCCAAATCAGCATAAAAATGTTGAAGCAAGTTGAACACGATAAAATGTGGCGAACGCTAAAATATATGAAAAAATGTAAACAATATACAATGGAAGAGAATAAAAGAATAAAATAATAAAATAATCGTAGCACGAATTGTTCTAAACAAATAGTTTGGCGCGAACAATGCGCGCTACGAAGGGGAGCTAGCGGTCTGGTCATAACTTTTTGGCTACACTTTCTGCATTTTCTCGATCCACCCCTTCTTACTTCTTTCATGTTTATCAACAACAAAAAAAATCGAATTTAAGAAGCGAACAAACGCTACCATCATCATAATGAGTCTAAGAAAGCCGAAGCAAGTGAGCTTTAAAAATTGTCTCAAAGGTGGTAGTGTGTCATAAATAACGAGGAAATCGTTTCAACGAAAAGCACAGTTCCTTTCTAGCTTTTGCACAATGGAGAGTCACTTTGCAGCTGCGTTTCACATCGAAAAACAATATTTTACGCACTGTGAACCTGTTCAGAAGCAAACAGAAGATATCTTATTTCGTTCCAACCGCCATTGATTGGTTCTTTTTCAATAATCTTTTTTGAGTTACTTTGCTTATTATGTAGACTTTGAATATATGGCCTTCACATTGAGGAGACTTCTATAATCTTACCTTAATATGCCGTATGGATTTTCATTTACTTTCCAGACTAAATTTGTGTCCAGAACGACTGCTGTGCTGACTTTCATTGTGTTAATTTTAAGTTTAGTTAAGTATATTGAAGAATAGCATGTGAGAAACTACAACCTGCGCTATGGCAGCCGCGCTTTTGGCGCGAAACTACTCTCATCGCCGACGTGCGGGTTACTGCCGATGTATATTCTTTTCTGAAAGAGAGAGGCTGGGTAATTTAAAAGAATATATTACTGAACATGATAATTATGTTCGCTTTGGGTGGCGTTTTTCAATCCAGCGGAGGCAGACTAACATAACATAACATAACATAATCTTTAATTCTTAAGATAAAATCACATATCCTAAGTTACAACATAAACTCACAAGGGAAACTATTACGTGTCATATTTAAAAATTAAACCTTTCAGTGTGGATTCTAGGGACAGAGACTGACGTATTTCTAAGATTGTACCTCATGTTCTTTTCCTTAGGTAAAAACTGGAAAAACGGGCATTCGGGGTCATTCGATATTTTTTTGTAGAGTGCCTTGTCCGCCCTCTCTAGCAAATCCCTGATACCTACATTCTTGGACATAAACTTCCTTTTCAAACACCGGTCCAAAAAATTCTGAATTATAGAAAGGTCGGAGTCTGAGGCACCATAAACCGGCAGGTCATAAGAAAAATTTGGTAAAACTATAGCATTAAAAAGGTGATCTACTTCCTCCTGGGACATTCCTTCCTTACGTAAAGATCATAATGTGAATAATGACTTTTTCGCCTTAATTACCTTCGACTGGCACATTTTTGAAATAAGTGAGTTAACAAATGTGAACAAGATCACAAAGAGAATGTTCCTAGATATATAACCGTGCCGTGCATATTTTCTCGCTAAAAGGAGGCTATTGATTATAGATTCTGTGTTAGAGGCACGCCTAAAAAAGCGATAAATATTTCACCCACAAAATCTAAAAACACGTTCTCGATGATCAAAAACCGTCCCTCCCCGGAATTCTAAAGATTAAATAAAAATAAAGAAGTCTAAATTGCACGTAACATGAACAGACACTGACAATATACAGTGATTTTCTTAAGAGAAAATTTTATTTTTAAAAAATATCAAAAGATCTTCACACAATAAAGCGTTCAAGATCTGATTACAATTCTGTTTTTCGCTCTATCTTTAACAGCTCAACCTCAAATACCAGTGTAGCGCCCCCTGAAAAGATAAAATAAAAGACATATAGTCATTAAATGTTGTGTTTTGAGGGAATCTACAAGTTCATGGAATATAATGTGAAGATGCCCTTCAAGCATCCTACAGGGGGGTCTGAAGGAATTAAAGTGGTAATTCACCCTTTATACCCCAATTGGCCTAGCTAACATCAGTACGAGTATTCTGCATACTGTTCTCTTTACATTTCCAATGGTGCTAGAAAATGAAATTTTGTTTAACAATCAACAGCTTCTTTATAATTAATTGGTCATCATTTCCATTATTCTTTTTCACTTTAACTTTGATTCAGGGATGGTATTTTTAATGACTATTTACCAAAGTGGAGGTAAATATCCACCACTTTCACTGACACTGAGGTGAAAATTTGTTTCCGTATACACGATACGGATACCAAAAACTTACTTTTAATTACTTCTTTCAATATACTGAAAAATGGTCAGAAATTAAACTCTTGCCTCGTGATTTTGTCTCATCAGCTGCTTGAAGGTTAATAGTTTGTGCTATTGATTTGAGCGGTATATTTAACAATTATTCCACGAGCACGCGTTGGATATGAGATGATCCATAGCCAACGAGGCGCGTAGCGCCGAGTTGGCTATAATCATCTCATATCCAACAAGCGAGAGTGGAATAATTGTTTTATTAAAAAAACGCCCCCAAGATATTAGACAAATCTTCTCGACTTTATTTTGTGAGAAGAAACCGGATTTAACAATGTACAGAAATTAGATTATGGTATATTGGCTCATATACCACAATGGCTGAGCCAATAAAAAGTCTTGAATTGCATTATCCAATGATCCAGTTTTTAATACACTAAATTACTAAAAACTGGATCATTGGATAATGCAATTCAAGACTTTTTATTGGCATAACCATTATGGTATAGGAGCCAATATACCATAATCTAATATCTGTACATTGTAACATCCGGTTTCTTCTTACAAAATAAAGTCGAGAAGATTTGTCTAATATCTTGGGGGCATTTTTTTAAAATAAAACAATGATTCCACTTGTGCTTGTTGGATATAAGATGATTATGGCCAACGAGGCGTGTAATGCCAAGTTGGTTATAATCATCTCATATCCAACAAGCGATCGTGGAATAATTGTTTTATTAAAAACGTTTAATTAAATTATTAAATTTTATTAAATTTTTCAGCTCCCTATTAATTTTAAGCTGACGCGTATGCTTACCATATTCGTAGATTATGGTATATTGGCTCATATACCATAATGGCTAAGCCAATAAAAAATAAAAATAATAAAGTCTTGAATTGCATTATCCAATGATCCAGTTTTCAATAACATCTGACATCCAACGCGTGCCCGTGGAATAATTGTTAAAGGTGCTATAAAATGTTGGTCGCTCTTAAGGGCCCAAGGGTTAAGGAATATTATTTGCTACTTTACAATTGCCTTAGTTTGTCACCCTACATTTTGCACGAACGTGGTTTATTCAAATATTTGATGACCCAAAATCACATTCAAGGTTTAGGGTGTAGACAATGTGAATTATGTGCAATTAATGATTAAAATAATTAACTCGTAATGAAATAGGGGAAGAAGATGCAAAGGGAGTAACCCATTTTTGAGTGGCATACCACAATTTACTGTCACCATGGGGAGACAGGGAAGTAAAAAATCGGTGTCACCTTACCAAATTCTTCTGGCTGATCATTGTTCTTAAAAGGGTGCATGTGACAAGAATCACATGACTAATTGTTTGTAATCTTGAGCTAAAGCTGCAGACCTATTCATCCAAAAAAAGGTTGTAACCAAATTACTATCATAAAAAGGCTCATTTTGAAAGAAACTTGAAGAAATCTTATTGGGTGGTTTTTCCCTTTTTCCTGTTGGAAAATGTGCATCTAATTTAGCAACTTGTAGTCTTTGAGGAGACTGGCAGAGTGTCAACAAAAAATCTATGGGTAGGGAGGGGTGAGGTGGATTTGAGGCCATGCTTCAAACTCAAATCTTTCCAGCTTTCAAAATTTCAGAGCTTGGTATCAATCTCTTCAGTGTTCACCCAATGCTCTGACTCAGCAATGATTCCGTTGTCTACAAGCCATTCACTCACCCGGGATCTTAGGAGGGGCTCCACTGTCTCCATAGCCTGCACAAAGGAAAGAAAAATCCTGTTAGTACAGCAAAAACAGCTGAATTGTAATGCCAAGAATGTGACTGCTAAAATTTCTGTGTGGATCAGCTTGCATGTATGTAACAAATAAATGCATTATCTTCATAAGCTTACACTTCAAGTATGGCAAGTTACCTTGTTTTCAATCCTACTTGTATCCTTCACATATATTGACTAATCTCTGCATTGAACATAAATTTTATGCTTATTAAATATTGAGCAGGGACTTACCAAGGTCTGATGGAATTACAAGTTTCCTCTTTTCTCCCTCACACATACTATAAACAACACAGAAATGTTTTAATCAATTCAGCTTCAACAGAATGAAAAATAGGAAAAAACAAGTTTCAAAGCTTGCCTTTTACAGTTTTTTTTTTTTACAGTTTTCTACAGTTCTGAACAAGTTAGATATAGTGGTTTGAAAATCCAAGTAATATGGAGAGACAAATTTATTGAACCCTTTACCTTACCTTTTTATTGAACTTTTTTATTTAAAAGAAAGGAAGATGGTTGGTCTATTGTTGTAACTTACTTTAGTAGTCCTTGATCCCATCCTGCAATAAAAGTTAAACTATGTCTCATTAAATAATAAAAACATTTATAATATACACCAAATATCTCACACTATTATCCAAACGTGCTTTGTAGAGAACAAGTAAGGAGTGAGATGAGTACAAATATCACGCAATATTTGTGTTCCAGAAATATTCACAAAATTCACCTGCACTGAAATAACAATTGTGGTGTGTTAAATAATACATCTCTTATTAAATGTTTTGTTGTGTAGTATCGCTGAGTATTTTGACTCACTGTTTGAATTTTGACTCAACCTACGGGCTCGTCAAAATACGGCACAACTTGTAAAAATACTCAGCGATGCTACACAACAAACGTCTAATAAGATATATTTATTATCTAGTTGCTCTCACACAGTACAAATAATGCATAAATCTGGTGCATACATTTCATTGCTAAACAAGTAGAAAGTGCAGTTGGTTGCTTAAATACATAACACCACAGTAGACAACAAATATCAGCCTGTTCTACACATAATCATGCTACGTCACAAGTATCCACCTTTGATAACTTGTCCTACTCCTAATGTGAACACAAATGGTTCTCCTCTTGGAATGCTGCTATCAAATTGTGTGCCGTCTTTTAGTGTACCCTAAACATCAAATAAGATTTAACATACAAAACAAATCAACACAAATCAAGTTTGAAGGAAACCTTTTCAAGTTGTAACCTTTTTCTTGCAGCTAATTTAAAGTAGAGAATTTTGGGTTATGAACAAAACTTTAAAATATTATGTATCAGCTAATTGTGTCTTATTAAGAAATTAGCCATGAACCATTAAAAATTCCTCCATTCTAATTGGTTTACAGGTTGTGTTACATGAGCACACCATATCTCACAGGTAAAAGAGGGGTAAACTTTATGTCAAATCATTTCCCACCTCTTTGATGACTATTTTGAAATACCCTGTAAATAAACCATACAACTAGAAACAACACCCTGTCAAGTATAAATGTTTGACATAAGTCTATTTTCAAAAAACAAATAGATGAAAATGGTCACATGAGTGTGAAAC
Source organism: Stylophora pistillata (assembly GCF_964205215.1). Classification (NCBI taxonomy): domain Eukaryota; kingdom Metazoa; phylum Cnidaria; class Anthozoa; order Scleractinia; family Pocilloporidae; genus Stylophora; species Stylophora pistillata. The sequence continues at coordinate 28,318,292 of NC_142524.1, forward strand.
TATCACAAAATAAGGGAACATAGTGCTTTTAAATTAACAAAGCCAACTAAATCAAAACATGTCTTGAATATTATTTATCTGACTTGGCCTGTTTAACCAGCCAAGAATCGAACAAACATGAAAATGTAACTTTCCCTCGTTTTGCCGTAGAAAACGGATTTTGAGTCGTTTGCATGGTTGATTTCCTATTCTGTTGCTTCGATGTGTGGTTTCCTTGCCTCTTTTCTTTTACAGAACAACCTCCAAAAACTTTGTACACCCCCTAAAAATTTTCGACAATTAATTTTCTCCTTAAAAACCCTGGAAATAGGAAAATACCTCTGACAACAAAATGCGTCGGTTTTAAATTTCAGCCCTTAATATTTTCCGCTAATTTCGCTAAATTTTAGATCTCGTTCGCTGAAGCTCGCGTTGTTGGCCGCATACCCTCGACGTATCCTCTCTCTGCATACCCTCTCACTGTTTTACAATTAAATCTTTTGTATATTACGGTGACTCCTATTGAATATATAACCTTCTTGGGGTAAAAATTAGGTAGTCTATATCAAGAAAATTAACTTTTCATGATAAATTTCTTATTCTCATAACCCACACTTTAGATGATCTATTGTTGGTGATGTGAGAAATCAGATATTTATCACCGTCCACTAAATTGTGAATAGGGAAGTAACACGTCACACGTGCGTGCCAAGAAATAAATCACAAGTTCTCAAAATTCGACTCAACAACAACTATATACGTAGCATGATTTGGTCAAAACATAAACAGACTATTTGAAACAGCAAATATTCTAACTCACAGTGTAATGCATGTGAAGCGTATCACCACTCTTCGATCTCGTTTTACAGTCTGCCACCCTCTTCTTTACGCCGATCTGCAGCTTCTTTGTGTCTTTCTTGTCCGCAGCGAGGGTTTGATGCGACAAGATAAGAACCATACACGCCGCTATAATTCCACAAAGAATACGCATTCTATCAATTTAAAGGGGAAACTAGCTTCTACAGGAAAAGAGAAATTATCGCCGAGAGAATGGACTTGTTTGCGAGGGGATTCTCACGCAACTGGCCTGGAGGCGCAAAAAGCAGGGGTGATCTAGGCACTAGTATCACTACAACAGAAATTAATAAGAGACAGGGGTGGGGTGAGGGCTGTTTGCTCTTTAACGTTCAAAGGCTGAGTTAAGATGCAGACATTCTAAAAGTGTAAGAACATTTTATAATTGAGATAACTGATTTTAATCAGGAACTCAGTTTGGTTAACAAGCTCGTTCCTACCACCTCTCTTTGGCAATGCACATAAGCAGCAAACTCAGTAAAGGAATGGCAAAGAAAAGAGACCAGTTGATAGTTTATGGAGGTGACGAGTGGAAAAGAAGGAAAAATTTCAAAACAGTATTGAAGAACTACATTACTGGTAACGCAAAGAATGCCCCATGAAGTAAATTTCCCAACAGCATGAAAAAATGTATTTAATGTACTAGCAAAATTTCAACAGCACATAATATAGTGAACAAGGTTTTACATGGAATGAAGGCAAATCTGTCACGAAATACTGGCCGGCTTAAGTACTTTTAAAACAAAGTTTAATATGATAAACTAATTTGAATTTTGTGGAAATTGGTCCTATGAAGGATCATGCTAGACTTCACAGACATGTGACCAGGCACTCTAGGCACAGCTATGATTTGAATTACTCACTTTCATTTAATGTATCAAAACTGCTTTACATTTACAAATGGTACCTTTAGGTTGAGTCATTACCGTAATAGTCTACTCTACTGCTACAGTTAGTTAACAGCAAGATGATGACATAGGAAAGTGACACAAAATGAAGCAAGAAAGAAAGGAAGGGGGATTTCAATATTTCAGCGCATACTTCCAAATTTTCTTAACTAGGCACATTTCACTTTGAGTTGGATGAGGAAAAGAGTATATTCCTTGTATCCTGCCAGCTGTGGTTTGGTGGACTTTTGAAATTTCTGCATCAAAGTATCATTTATTAACATTGTCTTGTACTTTGCTTCCTTCTGTTAATGGACACATTCAAGTACATTTACAGTGCACAGGAACCCCACAGTTGAATGTAACAGATAAAATAGTGAAAAACTAAACAAAATATTTTCTTCTTCAAGAATAGGCCTTTTGCAGTTAGAGATCACGTGCTTAGATACCGTATACCAATGCCATACTGGAGAGCAAGCACTCCAGTGATCTCCAATAAAATAGAGATCACAGAGGTCTGCATTCAAACAAAGAATACAGCGGATAACAAGTTAAAGGGCATCCCAATTCGAGAAATCTTGTAAGTTTTAATCAACAGCTTCCTTGGAGCGTATCAGCGAAAATCGAATTTTGGCATGATTTTGCTGCTGATACACTCCGGAGAAGCTGTTGATTACTTCTTACTGGATTTCTCTAATTGGGATACCTTTTGACCTGTTATCCGCTGTATTCTTTGTTTGAATGCAGACCTCTGTGACCTCTATACTGTCTGAGATCACTGGAGTGCTTGCTCTCCAGTGTGGCATTGCTATGCAGTATCTAAGCACATGATCTCTAGCTGCAAAAGGCCTATTATGCCTATATTTTCCTTACATGGGATATTAGAACCATGTTTAGGGCTAACTTTGCTTACTTTGTCTAACCCTAAACTGAAGCAAAAGAACATTTTGTTGCTTGTTTTTTACATAAACTGGTTCACAATCTCTCTTTATTTTTTCTGGACCTTGAAGAATCCTGCAGTACTGGAGAAATACTTAGCATTTGCATCTTCTACTTTCTTCTCCACTGCCTGGGGATTGACAATCTCTAGTCCTTGGAGAGGAGTAAATGCTACACTGGAAGCTGTCCCTGATACAGCTCGGCGAACTGTTGACTGACCACCCAAACTCTGAGATTGTGCAAGACTCCGCTATGAATCAATGAAGAGAAGAAACTGACATTAATTATTATATTTACTGTATATTTAATTCCTTTTCTGAGACATATAAAATTAATATAACACATGCTGTCACAAACTGTTGCACAGTGCAAATTGCTTACCTGTAGACGTTTAGAGATGGATATTTGCGTCTTCTTGTCAACAGCAGGTGTACGTACACGCCCAGTGTTCTCTTTCCTACCCATGGTCCCAACAGAAAATCCCAGATCAGTCTGGTAGACATCTTCACCAATCTGGCCAAATTCTAATCTGTTAGCCTGCCTTCTCATCTCTGTGATAGCAAACTTTTCCTTCATTTTCCGCACTCTTCGGCCACCTCGCTTTTTACGAGGTGCGTCATCTGGTCTTGGAAGAGCTTTGGTTTCTTTAAGAGGTGGTGGTTCCAACCACTTGTCAAATTTCCCCTCAATATTCTCCCTGAGCTGTTGTCCAACAGATCCATCTGTGCTCTCATGGAAACCGTCCACCCTTGCAGCAAGGGAACACTTTGATGCCACCACTCTAGCGGCTTTTTTTCTCAAATCAGCTGGCATGTCCTAAGTGTAGACATATAAGAAAATAAAAAATTCAAAAACAAAGAAAAAACATGGTTAGGTGCCTTAATGGTACAAGACCATGACTTTCTCTCTCTCTCATTCCACAATCAACTTTCAATAGCTCTCACTAATATTGGGTTTGTGAATAATATCATCATTTTACCCTCCTTACATTTCTCAAATAATTAAACAAATAATTCTGATGAGTCAACAACAGCTCTACTCAAATTTTCATCCCTCAGCACCCTGTAATTCCTGATAAACTCTTTCACTCCCAAGATCTCAATAGCAATTCTCCTTACTGTCTGCCATGCAATTCTTATGATGTTGTTTCTAAGAATTTGGTATTAGATCAACTAATAATCCCCTAACTGTTATTTGTTTTCATTCTCATTGCTTGTTTGCTTGATATTGTATTGATATTGTAAGGTGAAATTATGTCTTGGTCACTTATTGGAGTTATAGGGCTAAAAATAAAATGTTCCACCAACCTGGATAAACTCACTGAAATAAATGTGTCCAGTGTGTGGCAATATTGCTGCACTAGAAAACCCAGACAGTGTCTTCTTTTGGGATCCTAGCAAAAGAACATTACAAGCTGGCATTTTTGACAAACTTGTTAACCCACCAGCAGAACCCATGAGTTTAGCAGCAGTTGATGCCCCAACTATGACTGATAGATTGGGTGCAATGAAAGTCATTCTGGATTCAACATACTGGAAAATTTTAAACTTAGCATCCAGCAAATCAGTAACAGTTTGACAAGCTTCCATGAGACGCTCGATCTCTTCCTCTTCAAGCTTTTCCCCTTGCGTCGTTGAAGCTGTAACACTAACCACCATTTTGGTGGCTGGTGGGAGAATATCTGTCAAATCAACTTTTGAAGCTTCGAGATCGTTCCCGAGCAGTTCAACAGTACGAATGTAATCTAACGCATTGGGAACGAGTGATTCCAGCTCTGGAAAACGTTTCACGTAAAGATCTCGTACGTATTTGTGAATAATAGTGACCTCGTTATCAATTTCAGCGGTAAGATTGTTAGCTTCTACAATCAGCTGATACTCAGGGTCCACTTCTACGGGACCAAACACTCGATCACGGGATTGATTCTCGAATTCTTCGATCCCAGACAGAACGTCATTTAGCTGTTTACTGTCTTTTAGTTTCGCAACACTTTTAACAGACTTTGAATCTGTGTCTATCGAGCCTGAAATTTCCATTGCTTCTTCGATGCCATCTTCGTTTTCTCTGAAATCCACGTCACCTTCCTCGGCAGCTTCTTCCAAATCTGCTAGGAGTTCATCAGCAAGGGACATTTTGCAATAGTTTCACGGTAATCAACAATTCTGGCCTCTTCAACCAATGATTTAACGCGTTTAACTACGACAAACTTCCGAAACGCAAGGAGAACGAAAGCAAGGAATGCAAGAGGTCACTAAGCAGAGTCCTTCTGCGCATACGTCCATAGGAATACGCGCCAGCGATTTTTAGGACGACAACGCTCAGGAACGTTTTACTCTTCAAACATTTCTGAAGCCGTGTTAACAATCTTAAATTATCCAGATAAAAATATGGCATCCTTGTAAGCAATACCTCATTTTTGATTAGTTGTTACCACCTCATTTTCATGTTGTTATTTTTTATTGGGATCTGGCGGACTGATGTTGCAATTTTTATTGTCAAAGTGAAGGATGTCACAAGTCACTGTTCAGTCAAGGGTTCATCCGCATCTCACTTTTGAAATTTGCCATTTCTCTCCCTAGAATGAACAAGCCCAAGAGTGAGATGACACCAGAGGAACTCTCTCAGAGAGAGCAAGAAGAGTTTAACACGGGTCCTCTTTCCGTCTTAACGCAATCGGTGAAGAATAACACTCAAGTTCTGATCAACTGTCGAAACAACAAGAAGCTGCTAGCTAGGGTAAAAGCTTTTGATAGGCACTGTAATATGGTCTTAGAAAACGTGAAAGAAATGTGGACTGAAACACCCAAGTCAGGAAAAGGAAAAAAGGCAAAACCAGTCAATAAGGATAGATACATTGCCAAAATGTTTCTTCGAGGAGATTCTGTGATCTTGGTGTTGAGAAATCCAATGGCAGCTGGAAAGTAAACTACGAATCATTCTTGTATCGTTTTGTGTAAAAAGGAACTCTGATGTAAGTTTGAACTTTTCTCTTCCAAGTTGGAGGACTGTTAAAAACACCTACGGCAACACTTGGATTTTTTTACAAATAACTTTATACGCATTTATGAAAGAGTTGTTGTAGATGAATTGTTAAAAAAATGAAGTGCTCTACGAGGTATCCTCTTCTCATTGCTTGCTGTTAACAAACAATGTGAGTAGCAAGTGCAAAGAAGCTGAAACTTTCCATTTGAGGGCTGTAGTTAATGGCACCAGGAGGCTGTTAGTCTTGCTGCTACACATGTATCCTTTGAAAGTCATCTGTGAAGGTACTGGCACTTTGTAACTTTCCTGTGATAGACACCTGGAATATTACAGTGAGGATATGTGAATTGTGGTAAAGTGATATCTTTAATTTGTAGAGACCAGGGCAAATTTTCAGTGTAACCCCATGGACCCCTTAATGCATATACAGAGCTCGACACTAACTTCTCAACTTACTAATGACATCTTAGATGTTTTTATAAGTTACAACAATTTCAGTCTGTTTACTAGCCAAACTGGCTAGTGGAAATTGAAAACCATTAGCCAAAACTGAATTTCTACTAGTCTGTGGCCAGTGGGCTACAGTTAGTGTCGAGCCCTGATATAGTTATTTGAAGAAAGAACTCCATCACAAAATAAAAGTTTAACCCTTAAAACTGTTGTTTGTTTTAGAACTCTATGGGGGTATGTGGAAATCTTTCCAAGACCAGTTCTCATTGTAAAAGTTATGTAGAGTAGACTTCTGATTCAAGAGGCTTTTGTAGAAACTTGAATGTCATCTGTTTCATTATTTGTGAGTGATGAAGGTCATATTGAACTTACTGGCCTTTTTTGTCTAGTGATTCAACTTATGTAGTTTACTATTGTATCTTCTTGTGATAAAAATGATAAAGCTACCAAAAAAAGATGATTTTTACCTTCTAAATAGCAACTGCTACTATTAGAAAGAGGCCGTATCATGTTGCACCTTCCCTCGAAGTGTCCAACAACGCCCTTCTTCATCTATTTTGCACAGAAATTCAAGTTGCATCATCATTTTGAATTTCTTTCACCAGCCAGGTAAGTTTTAGAACATAGGATCAGAGCAATATTTACATCATAGCCCCAGTTTAAAGGACGAATTGCTATCCAGCAGGTAACTCTTACCTAAATGCACTGCAGGATCCTCTGGATAGAGATTTAGCTAAGGCGTAGTGCTGTTGACCAATCAAAGAACCAAAGCCTGATCTTTGGTACGACCAAAGTGAATTGTACTTTAAATAGGAATGAGTCTGTATTTAACTGTGTTATTTCATCTCAAAGCACAATTGACAAAGTCCTGACATGTATAAGGATCTTCCCAAAGAGGGTCTGTGTAGGAGGCCAGGATGGGGGGGAATACTGAAATTATCAATAAATCCAAGTCTGATTTTGCCTCAAATCTTATGCCAAAAAATACCAGAAAATCCACTTCAGGGACAAAACCCCTTGTCTCCATCCCAGCCCTTGTCTGGAATCATCAAGCAAGCTCTCTCTCTCACCAGTGCTGGGGTAGAGAGGCTGTTGCATGACAAGACCAACCAGCAGCTGCTAAAAGAGACCCAAAATAAACCCCAAATCTCCTTGAGGCCATGCAGCATGTAACATGTTATTGCAATTTGCTTACATTCTGTTTCAAAATTGTGAAATTGCTGTTGCTATCTAATTCCTTTCACTCACAAGATTCAATTTGTAATTCTCCTTACCATCTGTCATACAATTCTTATAATGTTAGTTCAGAGAATTTGGCATTAAATCAACTAATGATCACCATTTATGTTTAGCTTGTCTCCTTGATATTGCATTAAAATTGGAAGGACAAAATTAATTTGGTTTTAATCACTCATGGAGAGGGGATGGTTACAATAAGATAAACATAACTAAATCAAATCCCAGTTCTAACATACAAAGATTGCAATTTCTTTATTGTTTTCATTATCATTAATAAACATTTTTTTTTTTTTTCGGAGACAGTCATTGAGAATTGTTGGATGCAAAGAAAAGTTGTAACCAGTGTGCTTCCTGAGTTTTCTGGTAATGTCTGCATACTTGTATGCAGTTATGTCATCATAAAATATGCTTTGAAATGTATGTATGTATGGTTCCCTTAAAACTCTGAACATCAACTTAGTTGTGATCATCCAGTGATCACAATCTTCCATCCACTACATCCTTGTTTGTGAGAACTAATTCAATGAAATCTCTTACAAATGCACAGACTTCTCTTGAAGTTAAGGACAATCCTTTTTCTTTATCAAAGACAATAAATAGTTTCAACACTACTTAACCTAAAGTTGACTGCTACATTTTGTATAAAATGCTAAAAAATAAGTTCAACTTGACTCTCTAAGTATTACTAATACAGTGGCTAGTAGGAATATGATTCCACATACAACAAAAACTTGTGTTGTGCTAGTATAAAAAGTTTAACTTAAAGTAAAAAGTAGGAAACGAGTTTTTTTTTTAATAATACTTTTCTAATAGAAGCATTACTTTAATTAATAACTGATAAAAATCACATGTAAATCTTCTTGAAAGGAGCAACATTAAAATAAGTCAAACCTGCATGAGGCAGTTAAAACCTTTTTGCCTAAATATTTCAAGATGCAGCAACTGTGACAAGGATTGATTAAGTTCATTATCACCTCGCTGAAATGCATGGTTATCACTTATTTAAGCATATCGCTCATTACTAGCACTCATCAGCCAGGTTTAAGATTCATCAGAATATCTGGGTCTCTGGTACTCGGGAGATTTTCATTCACTTTCAACACACTACTACACAAAAGCAGTTTAACTTAATTGAAAGTCAAGTTTTTCCTGAACGACATGATGTTCATTTACACAGTAGCAACCCACCTACCTCAACTTAGTTAACTCAAACCCTTCCGTAACTCAAACACAAACCTGTTTTTCTTGGCCCCATTTTTCAGTCATTCACTATAAGCTAACCCGAATCCCTGATAACTTGATGCATTTTCTGTTTCCCTTGGAAATTGGAGTAAGGGGGGTTTTCTACTCTACTTTCTCAGCTTCAACAAATGAAATCTCCTTGGATATTGAGAAGTTACAAAATGAAACTTGTTGCACATGTATCTTATGCAAGGTGTTGATAACACTAACAATAAATGGAACAACACTTTAAGAGTTTCAGCAATACTGCATGGCAAGTTGAAAAAATAAATGTATCCATTAAATTTATGGTGCTCCACTTTGCATGTACGCATTGACCCAAAAATTTCTGCCATTAGTACTCATTTAAGTTAACTATACAGAGCAAATGGGTAAAACAAAATTTTGTCAAACTTTCATAACAATAGGGACTTTAAGCAGTAAGGACGGCAACTCCACGGAAGACGCCGATTAAAATATGTTGTTTTGCAAAGGACGGCTAAGAAATGTACAAAGTTTGAAAACGCACGTGCTGGGCTATTGTTCTGCCAATTAGATCTATTGTTTTTCCACGTTCTCGTTACCGTAGCCGTCGTGGTTTGCTTAAAGTCCCTAATGACAGACTACACATACAATAGCCTTCTTTGTCAACAAGTTAATATTTAAATTGTTTACAACCTTCAAATTTTAAGATCATACTTGTGCTTAAAAAAACAAATTAAGAGGCACACCAGTGCTGAAAATTAGATCTTATTACTCTTCAGAGTTTCTCTTTTTAATTGTTATCAGTGCCTTCATCTCCATGTGTGCTGTAAGCGGGATTGGTGTACATCATTTCTCCACCAGCATAATTTACGTCCTCCACGCCATCAAACCCAAACCCTTCAAAGAAAATTGAGGATTGTTACTGGGTTATTATATCTTCGCGTAATTAATAACTATAAATATAGCTGTCATCAACAGGGCCACGTTGTTCAAAGCTAGGTTAAGATAACCCACGGTTAATGTGAAATCTGATCTCAGATCTGGAAGTGTTAAAAGGAAATTCAGTAGAATTCTTCTTGTCTACAATTTGAGGATTCACTAGATGCTCTAAAAAAAAATAAAGGATATTCCCAGAAAAAGGCTTTTGAAGAAAGGAAATAGAAACCCACATTTAAGTGTGACCCTGAGTTAGTGCTAATCACCCTTCAAACAACTGGGCCCAGGTGCCTATCTATATCATTATGATCATTAACATCAACTGTGACTGTCATCTCCATCAACATCACTACCATTACCTTCATCATCATCAATGCTGCTGATGAATAATGCAAAACAACAACAACAAGACCAAAAACAAAAAAAAGTTGTTAAAATCTCTGCTTTTTTTCTTAAGAGGTTTACTGACACACGTTGACTTGATAGGCTAATTAGAACTAGTGGTTTTGGCTCACATCCAAAAGAAATCAATGGTGGGCTATCAAAACTAATGGAACTGGGTACAATAGAACCTCATTAACTTCAAAGGTGCTCTAAAGGAAAATAACATGCGGTATGTAATTACTTCACATACTTTCTGCCTTGGGTTTTTCAGACTTCCTTTTCATGTAGAACCACATTGCTGCAGCTCCTGCTAATAAACCCAAGACAGAGAATGCCACTGCAATACCAATATTTCTGTTCCTGGAAGCTAAGTACAGAAATGTTGAAAATCAAGATTAAACTTGCCCTTTTTCGACAACAACCAACATAAAAGCAATTGTGAAGTACTCATGTTTGAGACTGGGGCCCAACATACTTACAAGTTCTTAACTGACATATTTGTACATGCGACTGTAATCACACATTTCCCCTTTCACAGTGAAATTGTATAGTGTTACTTGCTTAGGAATCTAAAAAATTCTATGGTAACTAGAGGCATCACAACACCCAGACACCAAAAGACCTTGCCCTAGGCAATAGGCTATTTTACAGTTGCGTACTTAGTTGCCAAGCCTTTGATTTGGAGTGAGGCTGAAGGTGACCTTGCCGTGATAGGGACCTGTATCTAGTTAGCATGATAACAAAGAGATTTACATTTGAAAGGCAGCAAGGTTTGTATCATAACAAGGTCCCCCCTAGCCTAACTCCCATTAAAAAGCTTGGCAACTAAGCACAACTGTAAAATGGACTATTGGGCAATGAGTAATATTAAACAGCCTTACTTCTCAGATGCTCTGAACAAAGCCTGAGTTTAAAATTTAGGGTCAGGTAATTAAAAATTTCCATTAAGGTTCTTGAGCAAAGGTTTACTAATCAAATAGACTTCAAATACTAACTGAAGAGCACTGTGAAAACACTGTGAGAAATGGATGACCATTTTCACATGCTTTTAAAAGTTGTTTCACATGCCCTCCACAAACATGAAATTAGGGTGAACACTGTATTACAACATATTGTACCAACATTTTACCGTAATGGGCACTTCAGTACAAGCAGATTTGTATCAAGTGTTCTTATTATAACAACTGCAACCGTCGCAATGCAGCTCTCTTGATGTTAATTTGGTGTTTAAATGGCAAAATCTTAGTCTCTATCCCAAACAAACAATTTGCAATATCATTAGCTCACCTAACAACCACTGAGTTTATTTTAACATATCTCACCTTTTTCCTTACTCAGTCTTTCATTTTCTCTTTTCTTTGCTTCAGCTGCTAATCTCAGTATTTCCTTTTCTGTGGTGTTAGTTGCACATTTGTCACCTTTCAGAAACAAGAAAATCACCAAAGATTAAAAAAACAGGTTTGATTTAAATTCTTGTAATAATAATTTAAAACTTAATTATCATGGCCTCATACAATAATTTCTGTTGCTATATCTCTTAGTTGGTACCTTCCCTCTGATTGGTCAATTAACAGGCTGTATTTCACTTTATTTTATGGCTATGTCTCACAAGGACTGGGAACTACCGCATTCCCGAATTTGATTGGCTGAAAACAATATTGAAAGCAGTCTAGATTTTCCCATCTAGACCGGTCTAGGAAAAAAGGTACAAAGAATATAAAAAAATTGGCATATAAGACACAGCCATACAATAAACATCTTATTAACGGAGCTAAGTCGGTCTGTACAGGAGAATCTTGACCTCGGTCACTGGTACAGACCTCACTGCGTTCGGTCTGTACTGGCGACCTCAGTCAAGATTCTCCCATACAGACCGACCTAGCTCAGTTAATAAGAACTAAGTATGGCCCGCTGAATTTAAAGGTTCGTTTTAATTGAAATATCTCCCTTCTAACTGAACCCACAGCTACAATACATATCTTTCTAACCTAGCTTGTTTCTCGGTTTGTTCTGTAAGTCACACAACCTTCATTTTTTCTGCTAAGATTTGTGGTTTGCCTACTTCACGCTTCATCCAAATGGACAAATCTCAGTTTGTAACTAACATTATTACACGACTCGGGCAGTCAGAGAGCCAATAACTAAAATCAACCAATCAAAATGCTCTATTGCCGGTCAATAATCTCTCAGTATTGGACTGGGCACTGTCCCGAATGGTCCTGAATGATACCGCACTTGTGTCCCTTTGAACTTCAGTTGTATAATAAATCTCTTATTAACCAAGCTTGCTCGGGACTGTACTGGAAGATTATTAGCCATCTGTCTTTTTTGTACAGACCTCGCTGCGCTCAGTCCGTACTGTCAAGACCTCGGGCCAATATTCTCCCAGTACAGCCCTCGCGCTTGGTTAATAAGATATATGAACAGACCTCAAACTCATTAAGTAAGAGGTGTTTAATATGTAACTAAGAGAAATATTGAAACCAGAGTGGTGAAAGCTCAGTGGTTCCCCTTACCTGAGCTGCCATAATTTGTTCCCCACCCAAATTATCTTATGACGAGGGGCTAAGACCCAAAATGTCAGCTTTGAAACTGTTTCTGTTGTCCAATTTACATTATCAACTCAGTTGATAGCACCAAAAAATTACCAGTGTTATACATGGTTGAATTTTGGCTTTCCCAGCCCATTCCCTATTCCCTCTCTCTTTTGGAAACCCAGTGACCTTCCTTTAGCTAATTATGAAGAAGTTCTGGAAATCTAACCCTTCCACTCTCAAGAGTTATCAAACAAAAAAGTTCTAGCATTAAGGCGATGGGAAGAAAGGAAAATATCAAATAAGGAATACTGTTGGATTTATCAACAAATTCTCAGAGCTTAATTCTCAAGGAATTTCTAACAGACTGATTTTGAGAGTGAGCTGTTAAAAGCACTATTCAGTCCTTTATAAATTAGCTGAATGAACTCTACAGTAACTGATTAGACCTGCTCACAAGCTTAAACTCTAACACTTGCAGTACTGAACAGAGAACCAATGAAGTGACTTGATCAGTACCAGAAATCAATAGAATTATAAATACTAAATTACCTTCAAACCCCTCAAAACAGACACAAAAAGTGGTCTGAGTTTCCTTGTTGCATTCACATAATCCCTGATCACAACCACAGACATCGTCTTCACTATTAACTAAGAAAAAAAAACATACTTTTTTATTGCAAACTTGAGAACAAGCAAGATTAATTCTTACTCAGTAATGTAAAATTAGAGCGCATTCCAATTGAGTGGCATAGAATAAAAACCAATGTAATCACAATAGCCCAGGAGAATTCAAAGTAAATGAAATTAAACAAACTGCCTGATTTGCAAGGAAGAAGCCAATCACCAAAATGTGATTGGTTTCAGTTTTGGGTGCAATTTTTGTTTTCTGGACCGATCGTGGGCAAAGCAAGACTATAACAATATATGATTTTCATATATTCAGTCATTAATTCATCACTTCACAGGTTAATTACAAACAAACATATTGACCAACTCCCAGTTAAGGTTGTTGGCTCAGTTGGTAGAGCACTGTATGGTATCACAGAGGTCATGGGTGAATTTTTTTCAGGCCTTATTTTCCCTACTGCTCAGTTAGTGCCCATCGCTGCAAAGATCGCTTTCATGTTCATTTTTTAAACTGCCGTTTACTGATTTTGTCATATTCACAGTCACTAATAAAAACAATCCCAGCTGAAACTCAAATAAAAGTTGCTCTATTTTTTTGGTACAATTTTTACATTGGATATTCCTGTTATTGATGAGAGGAAGATCTCAAAGAAATCTTTAGTGCATAGATACAGTCTCAAAATTAACAAAAATAAAAATTAATTTAACTTACACTGTGAGCAGTTTCTGCCACTCCATCCTGAACAACAATCGCACTCATAGTCATTCACTTTGTCAATACACTTTCCTCCGTGCTGACAAACTGAAGGTTTGCAATCATCAATATCTAAAACACAAAAAACATCAATACTGTCAAGAAGGATCGACTGAGAATCAAACTTTTAAATAATTTACTTCTCATTATCAAGCCTTCATAATGAAAGCACAAGACAAGACACCAAATTGCTCTTTAATTATTAATAATAATTTTATCAATTTCTATAGTGCATTTACCATGTAATGATCTAATGCGCTTTACAACACTGTGTGTTGGGGGACTTTTCCAGACTGCCAGTGGCAGTTTACAATCAACAAAGGAGAAATTTTACAGATGCCCCCCTCCCCCCAATTCCTAGTAAACAGGCCAGACCACCTCAGAGTAATCTCGTGATGTGGGTTCTTCGATGTCCCCCGGCTAACCAAATTAACTAATTGACAGATGCAAGAGACGGGACCTCCAGCTTTACGTCTTATCCGAGAAGACGAACCAATGTGAGTGAAGCATCTTGCTTAAGGACACAATGACAGTCCGACTCAAGCCCCAGCCAGGACTTGAACCCAGGTCGTCTGACCTAGAATCCAGCACACTGACCACTGGACTACTCATGCCAGCTCACACATAATTTATGTTTGGTCATTACAATGACCAAACATAATATCACAACGTTTCATGAATTCAAAGCACAATTTTTGTTGTCATTAATTGTAACTACTATTCTTTTAACCCTCTAGCAAGAAATTAGATGCTGATCATTCTTAGATCAGCATCTAATTTCTCCTCATGGTTATACTGTTGAATCATTCCTTAAGATCATGAGAATAAAGGAAATGATTGCCAACCTAAGAGGCTTTGATTGTTCCTGCATGTAAAAAGATTTGAAAGCAACTAATGAAAGTCATCGTGGGAAAGTGTTGTGTTGTTTTTGCAAAGTGTAGCTCTTTATCAAGGAATGAATTTTATCATTTTATGCTCCTTAATGCTATATTTGGAAGAAATCTGGCAGAGTGACTTAGCAGCCTTGTATTTGGAATGAAATAACTTACTAATTTCACAAGCTGGGCCTATATATCCTATAGGGCAATGACATGCATAGCTTCCCAAAGTGTTGATGCAGTCTTGTCCTACTGGACAGGGACGGTCCAGTGTTCTGCACTCATTGATATCTGAACAAAAATAATTAAATTTGATATAATTCAAATATGGTCCCCTTTTCACCATATAATTATACTGATTACCACTCAACACTATACAATCATCAGAAATTGGATTGTCAAGATAAGGAGCATAGTGGTGGGGAGAGCAAAAAAAGATGTGTAAGAGTTGCTAAAGGGGTTCTGTTCTTGAGTCTGTTAATGGAACAGAACCTCAGCAGAAGTGATCATAGAGGTCTAGTAAAGATGGTTTAAAATTCCTAATAATAATGTGACCTAATGCGACGAATCATTGTCACAATAAGATTTAGACAAAGGGTTTAACATATTTAATCATATTAGTCAACCCCCCATTTTCAAGGTCAAATATATCAAATATTAGATTTTTCATCATTTGTAGTTAAAGAAGTAAAGTTCTGACCAATAGAAATTTCCCAAAAAGTTTTAAATGACTTGTCTTATTTCTGAGAATGTATTGAAAACACAGTGAATAAAAAAAATAGCGCTGTGAAGTTAATATCAACACTTGTTTATGTCACCATGATTTACGCATACACAAGCACTTCGATTTACTGAGTTTGAATCAAGATTCGACGCGAGCCCTATTTTATATGAAAAAATATATCTGGATAGTTTAAGGTAAAATTTAAAGGAATTTTCCCTGCAGTCTTCCATGCAGAAGATTTCACACATTTTTAGTAAAAGGTGATGGTGTCCAAGTGAAAAGGGCTTAAAATCCCTTCTAATTAAGAGTTGAGGGTATTTATGGCGTCCATGTAGGAAACCAACTGACCTTGGCCTTGTTCACATCTGTCCCCATAAAAGCCTTTGATGCACTTACAGGTGAAAGATCGCACACCATCTACACACGTACCACCATTCAGACTGCAAAACAAAAAGTGGTCCTATGAGGTGGTTGACCAATTCTGTCGTAGCACTTTAGAAAGATCAGGTACCCCTTAACATGCCATCCAGATGTGATAAGACCTCTAGTCCCTCAAGCTCAGTGTTAAAGAAACTAGGACAATAAGTTCTATAACAGGTTTGTGAGTTGGTCACGAATGCAGAAATAATTTTAAGACAGAGTAATTGGTAATTACCTGCCTGATTTGAACACTAATAGGATGTCAGTGTAATAACTGTTATTGGACATTGTACACCTTGTGGCTATGTAAATGGACAGGACACATCATAAGTGTGTGCTGTTATTGTGCATTTTGCCAATTTAACGGTTACTTTTTCATATAACCCGTGGCTAGTTTGTTCCTCAATTTTTTACACGATTTGATTAATTAGAAACAGGACTTTGTGTCATCCAATTCTGCCTGCAATCATACTCCTAATTAACAAATTGGACTCTCACTTTGTGTTCATCCCATTTGGCTAATCACTTGAATGTATTATTACAGACACAATTGGACTCCACTCAGCTGAGTTTTGCCATATTATACTAACCATGAGTTTTGCTCGCAATCATCAATTCCTAGAAAAAGAAAGAAATTGGTTTGAATGACACCGACACAAAAATCAATGCAATCACTGCCTTTAGATCAAAGTGGCTGTGAGTCCTAGGTTTAAAAAAAAAGCAAATGTCCAGGACTGCAATGTAGGATCCACTGAACAAATTTTGCATTTTAGAACTCTTAAGAAAAGCCACACTTTATCAATATACTTGTAAAAGAGGTTTACAGAGAGCAGTTCCTACTTGTGCTACAGCGTTCCCCAGTGTAGTCATCATTACATTGACACTTGAAGCCACCTGGCAGATCCAGACAAACAGAATTTTGACCACAAAGTTGAGATGAGTTTACACACTCATTGATATCTAAAGGGGAAAAGACAGACAAAAAAAAGTTCATCAACAAAAAGGTAGGGATATCACAAATCAAAATTTAAAATATTTTTTGCACATTTGCATTTATCATTTTGAAGTACATGTTTGTAGTATTTATAACTCTCTCTGTTCCACTCGTACATCTCCAACTGTAGACAAAAACAAAAACCACGAAGGGAAACTAAACTTTGTTTTTGCCTGTGATGCTCACCTATTTCACACCTATCTCCTTCAAAACCTTTTTCACAGCTGCAGGTAAAATCATCTCTTACATCTGTACAGTTACCATTTAGACATGGGTTGGGATCTTGACACCATGATAAATCTAAAATATATACATAACAAGACTAAAAAAAGTAATTTTTTTAAGCGCTAGCTCAAAATGTAAGTGCTAAAAATTTTTTTAAGTGCTAGCTCAGATCAGCACTCATCTCATTTTTGGCATTTTGCTTTCTTTTAATAAAAAAATGTGTTTGGAAAGTAATTTTAGTTTTTGTTTCCAAAGGATAATGTTTGCAAAGACATTTGTCTTACTGTCTCCACTATCTTGGAAAACAAATTGTGCTTTCATTTGCATCTGGTTCACAGAATCATTGCAAACAAGCTGCATGGAAACAAAACTTCAGGGAAAAGCAAGTTCATTGCATTTAAAGCACTTAAAATATTTCAAAGCCTCTACTAACATACTTGATACAAATCTCTCATTAAGGAGGTTGTTTTGAACGTCTCACATGTGTTATGAAATTGGTTCCCATCATTGATTGGAGGGAATTTCTAACATTAACAATTTCATGGAGGCAAAGTCTGTACTTGAACTTAGTGGTCCATCCAGTTAGATCAGGCAGGAAGCAACTAGAAGTATCACTACTCAAGGTTATCCCCCTCAATTTCATCACGGTTCCCCTACAATCTGCCGTCACATCCCCAACACTTTGCCCACATCTGGGTGGAGACGGGGCATTAATTGTGAGAGTGAAGTGGTTTACCCAAGGATATAACACCATAACCCACCCAGGTCTCAAACCAGGGTTGTAGATCTGAAATTACGCTGCCAGCTAAAATTTCAAGCGAGGCAGCTCAAAGGTGGTGAACCATTGTAAGTGTGTAACCTTGGAAGTGCCCATTGTGCTTTACTAAGTGATTGCTGGCCAAAAATCAGCCCCCAATCACCGTATTTTCATGCGGTGAATTTCACTAGCAGCCAGCGCTTAGGGACAACCCTGCTCAAAACCAGACCTCTTGACCCATAGCTCAGCACAATGATCATTGGGACGCCATGTCTCCCCTGTCAACACTTTCATGAACTGTCCCATTTTCCACTTTTCTCTTAACTGTGTTATGCTGAAAAGTTGACTCAACTTTGATCATGGAAGAAACAAACAAACAATCTTCATCCAATACTAACTTGACTGGCAGTGTATTCCTTTCAGTCCAGGAGGGCAGATGCAGTCATATCCATTGAGTTTGTCCAAACAGGTGGCGCCGTGCAGGCATGAATTATTTTTACAGTTATCAATATCTAAAAAGGTAGAAATCAATAACTATTAATTTTATTATATATTAAAAGGAGAACAACAACTAACAACTAGAAAATTGACATTTGACTTGTTAGTAATTAATATTCTGGGGTCTCCATTACGGGTATTTCATCATCTATTAAGTTAAGATGCTGATGGCAGAACAGGTTACCTTGACCATATTAGTCTACTAATTAAAAAAAAAAAGTAACTTACCTTCTGTGCAGTTCATTCCAGCATACCCGGCAGCACATCCACATACATAACTGGCGTTAAATTGCTCCACGCATTGCCCACCATTCTGACATGGATTTGGGTCACACTCATTTATATCTGATACATAAATTAAAATAAATAAACAAAATAATAATAATAATAATAATAATAATAATAATAATAATAATAACCACTCGTCATTCAATAAGATAAAATCAAAAATCCAAGTAATTCAGACAACCTCTTTCAAAAGGAACTAGGATGGAACTCTGAGGGTGGAAAGGACCTCTTAATTCACTATACAAGGCTTTGTCTGATGCTCACAGTTTTCAGAGTCCACATGAATGGAAGCTTAACAATGTTGCAATCAATAACAATGATGTTATACTTTGAACACATTATTTTCATACCAACATCACATTTTTTTCCAGTCCAGCCTCTGTCACACTGACATGAATATGAAGTACGACCATCGACACATGTTCCATGCTGTCCACAGTAGCCAAACTCAGTCCAAGATCCCTGACCCTCCTGGGAAAACAGGTCATTTCTGGGATCACAGTAGTCAATATCTAATGAAAACAAAAACGCCTTCAGTTTTATTAAATTCTGATCTGCATTTTAATAATATTTAGGTTGCAGACAGATTAGCAAATGCAGTTGGTCAAAGCCAGATGCATCTACATTAATTTTACAATTTCTCTAACTTCTATCAAAAACCACTAGTATTTCGTATTTTCAAAACAAAATCAAATTTTGGAAGTTTGTTTCGCTATACAGATGTTATTCCATGTAATGTTAATTCAGAGATTTAGTGAACACATGCAAGGCTGGAAACAGTTGTTACTCTGAATCTTAGAACACAAACTGCAGACCATTTCTGTCTAATGTTCAATAAAATAACCACTGGCCGCTGCAGATTTCAAATAGGGAAAGCACTAGCTGTTCACATTTACCAATTTCACAATGTGGCCCTGTAAAGATGTTATGACAGTTGCATTTGTAGCCACCGTCATTTCTCAGACTACAAGTTCCATTGTTGCAAGGCATCCTCATACAAGGATCAATTTCACAACTAGAACCATTGTATCCAGGAGGGCAAATACAGCGTCGATCAGCTCGCTCATTAATGCATGTTCCACTATTGTTACAACCCCTCTCTGCACAGTAGTCTATTGGGGACTCACAATGACGACCTGCAAGAGACAAATAATACTGATAAGAACATTATACATTCTTGCAGGTACTTCAAATGAGGTATCCACATCATTAGTAGAAAATGTTTCGGTTTTATGATACATAACAACTCCTGTTATCTCAACAGGCTTTTCACAAAATTATAGACAAAAACATTTTGGATTTATTAACCTTTTCACTTTTGTCAAGTTCTGTCATAATACACTCCTCTAGTCTAATTTTTGTTTCCCTTTGCACAGTCAAATTTTCTTATGACAAAAGGGGAAAGTAAATGTTTCAACAACCCTGATAAAAGTTGCAGCATAATTAAGTATTTTCTAATTCATCTTTTTAAATAGCAGTTCCATAAATTTATTAATAATCCACTTAGCAAAAAGATTCCATGTTGGTATAGGTCTGTTCAGCAAAAGATCACAAATGACATTAAAATAAGGTATGAACAAATGAAGTGGCATATGGGACACAGCCAGCTGTATTACTAAATTGTTCTCACCACTTTTGAGTTCTAGCTTCTGCCATCTAGTACCAAAAAGAAGCATGCATGCAAGGCAACATGGAATAAATCTCATTCACAGAACAATGAGACAAAAACTTGTTCATGGTGAAGTCATACATCTGTCCTCTTGTGGATCATAAGTAAAAACCAATCAAAATTCATGTTTATTACCCAGGTTTAAACTCCCAAAGTGATTAACATGCAACTTCTCTCAATGATATTCATACATTATCCAGAAAAAAGATAATGAGAATACTCAAACTTATCAGGTAAAAGTTCTCATCCTGATTGAAAACAAAATTCTTGTAACTAATTTACAAGGAAATGTGTAGAAGCTAGAGTGGAGAATTCATAGTCAGATCTTAGGAGTTCAAGGGTCATCAACCTAAAATAAACTTGAATTCATACCTATACTTCACAGCACCAGATTCTCTTAATTCTCACCTGTAAAGCCCAAACTACAGTTGCACGTGTAATTTGCAATCTGATCCACACACGTAGCATTATTTAGACACACTGCTGATACACAATCATCAGTGTTATTTTGGCAATACATTCCCTCAAAGCCTTGGGCACATTTGCATGTGTATTGTGCTATTCCATCCTCACATATGGCTCCATTTTTACACAAATTTCCTGGAAAAGGAAATGAAAACCATGCCAAAATTGGTAGAAAAGAAAATTAGTGGAAACTAGAAAAAACTTATTCCTAATTAGCAATCTCATTCTATGAATATTTTTAATGCTTTTCTATGAATGTTAAGACATCAAACAGAAAGAAAACAGCTTTTCCTGAACCTCACTAACATACTTCTCAAATAGCTTTTAATTACAAAAAGAAGGGAAAAGAAAACTAACCCTGACAATCATCAATGTTGATGTCACAATGCCTTCCTGTAAATCCTTCATGACAGTCACAAGTGAAGTTGTTGATTCCATCTTGACAGACTCCATGGTCACACAGTGATGGTGAAGTGCAGTCATTGATGTTGGTTTCACAATCTTTTCCTGTGAAACCAACAGGACATGAGCACTGCAAGATATGAAATGACAAACATTTTGTACAAAGCCAACAAATTCTCCAAAGCAATTATCATTTCTATGAAACCACTCCAGACAGTATTCAAAACTTTATCAGGAGTGTTGCTAAATGCAGTCTACAAAGAAAACCATCTAACTAATGTACTAATCACATCAAAGCTGAACCTTCAAATTGATAAATATGAGTAACATATTGAGTAACTTTGCCAAAAACAGACCTCTTTTTTAAATTAACTTATGTTACAAGTCACTTAAACTGTGTGAAACTCTCACATGTAGAAAAATTTGCACTTGAAAAAAAAATTATAAGGAAGCATCAAAGAAACATAAAACCATGCATCATTCGATATGTTTCAGTTGCAACCTCAAAACAGAACAAAACAGTTCTTACATTGTAGTCACGGTGCAGATCAGTACAAGTTGCTGCATTTTGGCAAGGCATAGTAGAACATTCATCAGTGGCATTATTACAGGTCCTTCCAAGGTATCCTTCTGAACAACTACAGCGGAAGTTATTCACCTCATCATGACAAGTTCCTTACAAAGAAAAGAAAATAACATGGAGTAAAGGTCAAGTACAGGATTAGCAAAATTGTTAGGGGGGGAGGCATGGGTCACAGATTACATGTGGGGAGTCTTGGTCCTGGGTCCCTGGTCCCCAGTCCAGGTGATGAAGGGCTTTAATTAAATGTTGCAAACATCAGTTTTTGAAAATCTTTACCATTGCCAGTTTACATTAAATCAACTCAGTTGATAAAACCAAAATACATCTACCAAAATCATTTATTGGTCAAATTAAGGCAGTAATTGACACATTAACCTACCTCCATTGCTACAGGCAATGGGTGTACAATCATCAATGTTTGTATCACAGTCGCTACCATTAAAACCTTGACGACAGACACATTTGTAAGCATTGATTTGATCAATACAAGTTCCATTGTTTTGACATGGAGATCTTTGGCAGTCATCAATGTTGTGTTCACAGTCATGACCAGTATATCCCGGTGTACAGGAACACTCATAAGAATTAACCATATCCTTTCATGGGAGAAATTGGTGATCAGATTTATGTAAACTGAATACTCTTCTCATTACAGGGGGAAATATGGAATGGAGAGCTAAGCACTTATTAATGTTTATGCTGCATTTAAATTAAATTTTAGTGAAAAGAGCTTAATTTATACAGTAGCTTGATATGTGCCCTCATACAATTAGATACATTTCTTCCCAATCTTATTAAGTGATGTTCAGAGGTTGTCCAATTTTTAACAAAAATTCAGGCAATAAGGATATTTATTACCTAACTCGGGAAGTCAGAGGGCCAATAACTAAAATCAACCAATCAAAATGCTCTATTGCCGGTCAATATTCTCTGAATATTGGACAGGGCACTGTCCTGAATGGTCCCGAATGATACTGCACTTGTGTCCCTTTGAACTTCAGTCGTCTAATAAATCTCTTATTAACCAAGCTTGCTCGGGACCGTACTGCAAGAATATCGGCCCTCAATCTACTTTGTATGGACCTCACTGCGCTCGGTCCGTACTGTCAAGACCTTGGGCCAATATTCTCCCAGTAAGGCCGTTGCATTTGGTTAATAAGATATATTTATTACATCACTTGCAGCACCTGTGTACAAGATCCAAACACAGTTGGCTTTCTGTAACAGCTCCCAAAGTAAACAAGTCATTCTTAATTCTTAATAAAGCAAAACTTTTTTGCAATTTAATAAATCCTTTATTAACCCAGCTTGTTTTGTCAAGATGGCTGAATAATAGCCTCAATCATTTCTCACATTTTCATGGACCTCGACTTTGTCTCAGTCCATAAAAATGCTAAAAAAGAACTTGGACAATATCCAGCCATCTTAAGTAACCTCACACTTGGTTAATGACGCCTTTTAAGAAAATCACACTGATCTGACTATCGAGGAAAGTTAGTTTGCTGGTTTAGCCCTTTGACCTCCTTATTTTTCCTATAGATCTTATTAACCAAGTGCGATGGCCATACTGGGAGAATATTGGCCTGAGGTCTTGACAGTACGGACCAAGCGCAGAAAGGTCTACACAAAAAAAGACAGAGGGCCGATATTCTTCCAGTACAGTCCCGAGCAAGCTTGGTTAATAAGAGATTTATTATACGACTGAAGTTCAAAGGGATACAAGTGTGGTATCATTCAGGACAGTTCGGGATAGTGCCCAGTCCAATAATTAGAGAATATTGACCGGCAATAGAGCATTTTGATTGGTTGATTTTAGTTATTGCAGCCCTCTGACTGCCCGAGTCGTGTAATAATACAATATATATCACCTCTAGATTGTAACACATGGCAATCTGCGGTCTTTCCTTGCACTTAGGTAGCATGGAAAGCCGGAAAACTCTTGAACAAAAGCTCATCTTTCAAACCGGCAGTCTAAAACCCACAGGTACCAACAAATGCTTTTCATTCCACTAATTTATTCGTGTTTTTCTCATTGCCATGTTCCCACCAATCACGTAGCTCCTTTTCCGCCTTTAAAAGCACACACAACCCACAATTCTTCTATTCGCTCTGACGAAGAGCCAACGCTCGAAACGTCAGCTTTTATAATCATAACGGTGGCCAATTTACCACTTCAACTTTGTTGATATATCCAAATTATCTCTAGATTGAGCATTGAGGACAGGAGAATAAAGGAAATGATCATTAGCTACCTCAATAAATTTCTTTGAGTCGATGGAGAATATGTGTACTGATGTTACAGTGCAAAGGGTTAAAACTGTACAAAGTCAAAATAAAAATTATATTTTGTGATACAATTCCATTGTTATAGTAACAATTATTTATCTGACTGCGCTTCCCAGAGTACAAATAATGTCCAAGACAAGTACAAATATCATGCAATATTTATACTCCAGAAATATATCCTCAAAATTCACCAGTGCTGAAATAACAATTTCGCGTATTGGATGGTAAATCTCTTATTAGACATTTTGTTGTGTAGCGCTAGTATAGCTAAGTATTTTTATTCGTTGTTTGTATTTTAACTTGCCCTATGGACTTGTCGAAATACGGCACAACTTGTAAAAATACTCAGCGATGCTACACAACAAAATGTCTGATAAGATATGTTTATTTTATAAATAACAGATAAAAAAAATTACTTTGCATGTAGCTCCATTTCTGCACCTGTCTTGCTTACATTCATCAATATCTATAAGGAAAAAAGAGCCAAGGTATATTGTTTCACAAACATTGATAAATACTAAAAAACTAGATTTGACGTACAACCTTTTCCATTGCATGTAAGCTTCCTTTAATTTGCTATTGTCATGAAGATTTTATTCAGGGTCATTATTTCTCAATCCAGAAAACTTTAAAGTTCTCTGAATCACTATCAACACTGTAACAGTAAGTATTGCATGTTGTCTTATAGCATCATTTAAACAATTTAACTGCATGCATGACTCCATTCAATCACTCTGGTCACGGAACTTTTTTTTTTAATATTTATAGGCCACTCAGTGCTTTCAATAAGACTGGCACCCGCCAGAGCTCCAGCAGGTATTCTGTCTTGAGTCGCTGGGTAAATTTCACCATGCTTGAGTTGCGGTCACCACACTCGAGTCGCACTCAAGTCACTCTCCAGTGGGTGCTGTACCGAGGTTGGCCACCTATTTCAAATCTTTAATTGAAAGCACTGGCCACTCACTGCTAATTTCTTTACCTGTTTCACAATTGACACCTTGAAATCCAGCAGGACAGGAGCATGTGTAATATGTACGGAAATTTTGACATGCTCCATTGTTTTCACACGGTTGAGCGACACAAAGATCAATTTCTAAAAAAAGAGACAAAAAAACCTAGAGACTATAACTATGTATCATGCAATCACCCAATCCTCAGATCATAAACGTAAAGGATAAAAATAAGATACAAGAAAAAAATATACTATGTCTAGGATCAATATTTGGATAAATAGATATGAAATTGTTTGGAAATCAAATTAATTAACATACATTCTAAAAATTCAGCCTCTTTAGTGCCACTGTCAAATCATGTACAGTACTAACTCAGCTTGCACTTAGAAAACAACCCTTGAGTTCTGAAGTGTTGTGGAGAATGGGGCACGCCAACCCCCACAAAGAAACTATACATTTGTATATCAAGGTCTACCAATCATTTCTATCATCCTCCATTAAAGGGGCACACACTTTGCCAGACATTTCTGGAGTTCCTATTAAGGGCTAGCTTGTAACCTCTTACTATGGTCACCAGGTAAGTTTTCCAACAAAAGCTACACTGACCCAATTGCATGCAACATATGATTGTCAAAGACCAATATTTTTCACGATTTTCTCTCTGAATAACACCCTTAGTGATGTGAGCTCCCAGGATAAGTCTCATGCAGGACTGTAGCACATGTGTTCAAGTCATTGGTGACCACAACCTGATTGACTCATTGATTGGTTAACTGACTGGCTGATTGATTGTCAATGTTTCTTTCACATTAATTTTAGTTGCAGTACTCACCAGTTTGGCACCGGTCACCAGTGAAGCCAGGTTGGCAATCACATTGGAACTGATCAGGGTCAGTGTTAATACAAGTACCACCGTTCTTACATAAGCTTGTATCTCGGCAACGGTTAAGGTCTGACATATAAAAAGACAAGCAACTGTATCATATAGCATACAACAAAAGAAACATGATTTGAAGGATCAGGAATAAATTGTATTTAGTCTTAGAAATACTCAACTCCATATATTGGATTTCTAGAGTTCTGATTGGTTCTCTCAACTCTGGTTATAACCTCATAATCCAAGTCACCTTATATGGAAATGCATTTCACCAACTGTTACCGAGGTGAAAAAAGCTCCAAATATCCAGACGATTGGGATTTAATTAACTTTTAATAATTGTTTTTCATTTGTGCTCCTTATAGATACAAGATTGATCATAGCCAACTCATTGCTACGTGCCACATTTGCTATTTAATATTTGCCATCTCATATCCAACAGTTGCTCATGGAAACATGGTTACATAATCATGAAATGTAAAGAAGAAACGTCCATAAAGTATTAAAAGTAATTATAAAAATTTAATGCTTCAATGGTTGTCAGCCCTTTCAGCCCCACACAGAAAGAAGTCATAAGATCTGAGTCTATCATAATAATTGAGTTTCATTGTTATAGTCTGTGGCTTTTCATGTGACTTACTAACTGTAAATCATGGAAAATTGTGAAGACCAGAAATATCCATAGGACGTTTTTGTGTTTCAAGAAAAAGTCAAATGAGGCCCTGTGTAACTAAATAAAGAACATTTCGACAAACTAATCAAAAACAAAAACAAGTTTTGTTAATCATACCTTGTTCACAGTTAGGCCCTGTCCAATCTGGACTACAAACACAGTCATTCCCATTTACACAGAAGCCATTTCCTGTCAATCAATAAAAAGTGTAGGTAGATTGAAGGGTCAGAAACCAACCAGGGGAGGAAGGGAGGTGGAGGGACAAAAGGGGGCTGGTTTCCCCCTCACACTTTTAAAATTAAAAATAATTAATATATGTAGTTTACATAAGATTTAATCTAACTGTATTCAAGACTTACACAAAATATGACAGTACTATTCAAAATACCTCTTCGTCTTACTTACTTCACCATGCATCTTCTAGAAAAAAAACTGTAGGAAATACTTAATGTTTAGGTCTTGAGGGGTGTGCGTCAAGAAGTTTATGAACCCAAGGCCGGCTTCACAGTGGCAAGATAATCAGCGATAACTATGGACTGTTTCTTAAAAATTTCAACCACAAGTGCAGATCAGAGTGAGTCAGATGCCTTTCGCAGCTAGCCCAAATGCTTAGAACAAAGCTTGGTGCAGACAATGTACGATGCCACAAGATTCATGTATTAAGTAAGGGTTGTAATCCTTGAATTATAAAGAAGCTACTGTAACATATACCGGCTACTTGCATGTCACTGAAATCATCATCTTCATTACTCCCATCATGGTGTCAAGAGTTTAACTTTAGTGATAAGAATGATAATGACAAAATGCTAGGAGCAATATAAAGATGTATCGTAACAGTGAGGAAATAAAAACTGATAACTTAGGTGGATGACATGTCATTTTGCTGTCATCAACATTATCACTTTGTTGTCATTGATATAATTATCATGATGTCAAGGTCACAGTGTCAATAACAGTGTCATCAATGGCAGTATGTTCTTTCACTAACCAGTGCATCCCGGTTTCTTAACACATGACGTGCAACGAGCTCCTGTCCAACCAGCTTCACAGCTAAAAAAGGAAGGAAAACAACAGTCCCTTTTATGCAATTATAACTGTTTGATATCTAATGTTCTATCTTCATTGACCATTCACTAACTCAAATTACAAATTTAGACCAAAAAATTACTTGTATATGGTTAACCATAAAGGTGATGCAAAAAATGTTTCAACCAACATGCCATGATACATTTTCTGTCTATCTTCTTTCTAAATGCATCAATATTGGTTCCAAAGTCATGTGGAACAAAATCGCCCCTTCTACAAAATTTGTCACAAAAAAAAAAAAATTTGGTCATCTTTTTTGCAAAGCCAAAGTTGTCAAAGTGTTAGAAAAATAACAGTCATGTGAATGAAGAATGTAATGCAAATAAATTACTTACTTGCAAGTACTGGGCTTTGTACAAGAACCATGAGTTGCATCACAACCGTGGGAACAGATTGCTGGGGAGAAGAGCACAAAGTTAAAACTAGCATAAAAGCATCATGCAAGCACCAGTTAAAAGAAAGACACAATATGCTAGTCACTCTTGGGGCCTAAAAATGTTAATTAAGTCCCTACTTACGTATCAAGCAGTTGCTTCCTCTCCAGCCTGATAAGCAGACCTTGTTACCAGTTTGGGCATCACACTTGTAGTGGCCATAGCGATCGTCCCGTCCTACACAATATCTATTACAGTCCGATCCATAATAATTAGCATCACAGTAAACACGGACCAAAATTCTTGTGCTTGACCTCTTTCCTGTCAACTGGTGGTCAAAAGAGTTTGCATAAGAAAATAACACAAAATTGTCACCAAACCAAAAAAATTGCTGATTTGCTACAGGACAGTGATTTCTATAGCGCATCCTGGACAATGAAGTCTGCATCATTGAGGACTTTTAATGAGAAATAGTCAGAACTTGTCACTCATTGGAAATTAATTGCTTGAAAACAAAACCACTGTGACAATGAGTTATGCAAGTCAAATACATCTTTGAAGCCTGTATATAACCCCCTAAAAAAAAAAAAAAAAAAAAAAAACCTACAGGCAGCTATAATATTGCAGTTAAACTTTTTCCATTTCCAAAACTTGTACTGTTTATACTTGCTTCTTCTGGGAATTGGAGACAAGAGGATTCTCTGGCTACTGAACAGAAATCTCTAAGCAGAAATTTAAATGACCTGAGCCATCTTTCATTTATGAAGGGGTAAAAAGAAACTGTGGTACTGCATTAGTGGAGGCTTAATTATGAGATAATTTGGTTCTATCCATTAACTTGATAATGTGAATTGGACATGGTAAAAATATTCTTAAGTTGACATTTCAAATAATATAAGCCCTTTTTATAGCCACCTGCTATGATGAAGGGCTAACTCAATACTTTACCTTAACAATTTCTTTAAGGTGGAAACATTTTCAATTCAGTTGATAGAACCAGACCAGGGCTCAACACTAACTTTTCAACTTACTAGCCAAGTAGCTAGTGACCTCTTAGATGTTTTTAGATGTTACAACAATTACAGTTTCTTAATACTAGCCAAGCTGGCTATAGTGGAAATTGAAAACCACTACCCAAAACTGAATTTCTACTAGTCTGTGGCTAGTGGGCTACCATGAGTGTCGAGCGCTGCCAAACTATTTATCATTCAGGGATGGATTATGTTCTTCTGTTTCCAATACTTAACTCTTTAACTCCCACACGTGATTAACATGTAACTTCTCCCAATGATATCCATACATTACCCAGCAAATGGGTAATGAGAATATACTCAAACTTATCAAGTAGAAGTTGATATCTTGATCTAGAAATATTAAGTTCTTGTAACTAAATTAAGAGAAATATCCAGCGGCTAGAGGGGAGAATTAGCAATTAGAGATAAAGGGTTAAAACTATTCTACAGCTGCTTCCACATATTTCTTATCTCTCTTGCTTTCAAGATTTAATGTCTAATTCTCAACACTGTATATGCAACTGTTATATGAGTTAAAGGGTTAAAAGACCTGAATCACAGACTGTGGAGAATTCAATATTTAAATCTTGGTCATCATTTTCTTTATTTTTGGGACCTTAATGTTTGATATCGACAATAATTCAGTAATGATTATTATCGGGAGAAATCGGATCCCAGTCTCTCCTACTGTTAAAATAGTTTAAGAATATACCTAATATATATCCAGGACTCTATCTACACATTGAGTCATATCTTTTCTTTACATATGAATAAAGGCTGATAGTTTTGAAAGAAACTGTTTGGGGCTGCGTCGGTGGGAGTAACGAAATAATTTGGATATATCAACAAAGTTGAAATGGTAAATTGGCCACCGTAATGATTACAAAAGCTGACGTTTCGAGCGTTAGCCCTTCGTCGGAGCGAATAGAGGAATTGTGGGTTGTGTGTGCTTTTAAAGGCAGAAAATGGAGCTACGTTATTGGTGGGTGCATGGCAACGAGAAAAACATGAATAAATTAGTGGAATGAAAAGCTTTACATACATTGTAAGGAGAAATTCCTTTTCACTTTCCAAAATGAAAAGCCTTCTTCTTACCGTAATTGTTTTGGCGACAGAACTTTGTAAATCCTTCTGTGCTGGTGCATCAGAAACATCATACCGAACTACATCAATAAGATCATCCTCATGTCCAATACCAAGAAAATTGCCACTATCTGAATCCCACACATCGAGAGCAATAGAAAATGCACCCTTAAAGATATGAACATCCAAAGCAATCATTATTTTAAGAGTTCATTTAATAGTTCATACAATTCATAATTTCTGAGGAAAAGACAGCATGTAGCTAGGAGCCTTACCGGCCATCTTTGATTAAAATGATACGTCAAGGGGTTTGTAAGACCACTGCCAACAGTGTTGCCGAATCCAGGAAAATCAAAACTGTCATCTCCCATGATATATGTCGCCCATCTAGCCCAAGGTGAGAGAGCACTGAAATGTGTGTAAGGATATGATGTAACAGTCAGCTTAAAAATGTTTTCACAATCGTTCAGGCAGTACCCAAAAAACTTGCAACAGTCACAGCAACTTCCACTATAATCCTTTGAACGGGGATTATTGTAATCTAGCAGCTGAATAGATAAAGTTCCCTTTGCATTAACATTCTGCAATTAAAAGGAGACAACAACACTTTAGAACACATCAAAAAAAGCAAGTTGAAAAGTTTGCCTTGTTGCTCAGTGGTTCAAATTCACACTTTAATCAAAATTATCTTGAAGTGCTTCTTTTTCCTTTTCATTATTGTGTGGTTCTCTACCTTGCGTCATAGTTAATTGAGGGGACTATGCTTGCGTATTCAACACTTTTTTTTTCAAGCTTGTTCTTGATTGTTACAGAAATTCTCCTATACAGCACCTTGGGAAATGTATAGAGAACATTATGGAGAAGTTGTAAACTGATGTGAAGGTGTAACATAAAGGGTTAAGCCACAGGAAAAAATTATTTTCAAGACAGTGTCAGAGTTTATCATTAACAGTCAGAAGTCAATTTTACACCATCTACCCAGCACTTTCCTCTCCTACCTTCATGTCAAACTGATATTAAGATCTGTATCCACTAAAAATATCATTTTGCCCAAAGAAAAGGATTACTTTAACTGGAGAAAGCTCATTTTGTAAAAATACTAGAAAATGACTCAAATTGGCTAAGTAACCTTGGCACTTCCGCTATTTAAGTCATTGCTCTATTTTAAGTCTGATATATAATTTTCAGCTTAATTGTATAATTAATTTTGGCTCATCCTCTGTGTAAAAACCTGTGAAGCTCACGAGTGACGTAAAAAAAAGACAACAAAACATAATAAACAATAGTGTACAGCAAAATAATACCTCATGAAACAAAGAAAACCTCCTCAGAGTTTTAGACAGAGGATGACCCTTAATTTTTACCTTAATTGTATTGCCTCTGAAAATCCTCTTTGGGGAAGTGGTAATAAAGTATCATGTATGTATGTATGGCTAATCGCTTAGTGACACCTACATCATGTAAAGGGAAATAATGTGTCTAACTAGCCTATAATGTACACAAACCAGCTTGCAATGAATTGGAGTGGTAAATGATTGATAAATATTTCCCTGACTTACAGATCTACAGTATTCTTAAACTGGTCGGAATTGATGTAATTATATGTTATTAAAAGTAATTATAAAATATCACACTTTAATAACTGTTAATTTACAACTGGTCCAAGCAATGCTTGCTTCAGGATTTAAATTGGTAAAACAAAGCATCCATCTCAAATTCCATCCCAGCCTCACCCCTGTGAAAATTCTATGAATTTTTGGACCACCCCCTCATTAGCCTGCGTTGCAGCCGGACATGTCACACAATCCCCTGTATAGTTCGACTGTCTATACCAGCGGTTTAGACTGTCTGCAACGCAGGCTACCCCCTCAGCAATTTACATGGCTACAGAAAGGGTGGATGTACTGACTATTCCTGAGGTATTTTCACTTAGCACAGATTGGAAGGATACCATTTCAAAATTCTAGACAGAACAGTTTAAAAAAAAGGTCAAATACTGATGGTACAGATAATCAGATTTCCTCCTTGCAGGAGAGTAATCCAAATTAATCAATTGCAAAACCATTATCAGGGACTGAGTTTGATTTCAATGTTTTACACCACTAACTGATCATGACCATAACAAATTTCATCGAATCATTTAGCTAGCAGACTTCTGAAATGTTTTACGTAGCGAACAACATCACTAATCAAGAGGGGAGTTAACAAGAAAATTAATAAAGATAATTGTCATTGAAAATATTACCCTTCTTATTGTAATTGGACACCTTGTAATAGGAAACCATCTTTGGTTACCTGACAGTCCTGATGAAAAATGGTGCACACCATTCGGAAACAGGAAATCGGTTATGGCAATGAAAATTACATTTTAACATTTTACTTCCCTCAACACATTTTAGTTCTGCATGGCAATCATGCTGAAAAATATTTTACTTCCAATGAAAACTTAAAGTAGTTTTTTCCACTTTCAATCTGCAATCTTTTTCCCGGAAAAAAAGAAAACAAATAAGATATTACAAAAAAAATGACTTTGCCCCCAAAATGAGAAGTTTACTTCATGCAATAACAAAGGCAATTTCTTTGAGAATAAGCGCCCTATTATCAGCTCGAACGTGTTTATCAATCACAGTAGTGACCTCTTGATGACAGATTACTTCATTATCCAGATCTTGAATGACGCTTTCGAGTTAAATAACATCTTCTGTTTACTTTCACAATGTTGCAAATAAAAAATCACTCGAAATTTGCGTATTCGAAGCAAACAATTTGAAGGAATCTTTGCCCGCACATGATCACGTCGTACCAGAGAAGACTTGCAACGAAACGTGCGGGTGGAAATTCACTGGGGCATCCGAAGGAAAAAAAATGCAATATAACATATACTAAGTAAAAATTACCGAGAAGATTCTAGGTCATTACAATGTTTTAGCTGTATCAAAGGTCACGCAAATGGATATTGACAATAAGGCTTCATTATCATTTGTATAATTTTATGAAAATTGTTTGGATATAACTTATCTCGGATAACTTCGACAATTTGCTGCCTTTAAGGAAAAATTTCACGAGAATTATAGGGAAATGCACAGAAAACCAACGAAGATGAATTCGATGAGCTGTATGCTAAAATTTCGAGTTATACAGGTTTTATGCTACATGAAACCAGCTCTCCAGTAAATTCCATCACTCAAGGACGAATGACGCAAATATTCAAAGGTGTTTGATCATGTGCAACTTTTGAAGTACACAAACTCGAATGAGAGAGCTGATTTAGATGAATCACTCACACAAACATGCAAACTTGCCTCATAAAATCCAAGAAAAACCGCCAAAAGGACAGCCAAAGACGCCCAACCACAAGACCTCATTGGTAAGACCGATTGTTCCAACGATTACCACAGAATTAACTGCACAGTCACCCGCCTACACACTCCAAAAACTCCAACAGCGAAGCAAGATATAAATCCGTATTTATGTTTATGTATCTTTCTACGTCTTGTTTGGGATAATTTAACACCTACAAAGATGGGCTGGATGTAAAGAACATCGAAGACTCAAAGGCCGATGGTCCACTGCAAGGCCGAATGACGAGAGGAGGTGCTCTCCCTAATGAACGAAACTCCACTTTACAAACCCTGATGACTTTCTCGTGTCTTGAGTTTATGCCGTTCGGCCAATCAGAGGGCAGAGTTATGACAATTTAAGACTTTGATGGCAGTTTGATGGCCAAGGAAACCAAACACGGTAAAAAAACTGAATCCGCATGGATCACCATCGCACCCAATGTTTTGATAATATCTTGATGCAGTCAAAGAAAATAATAAATTAAAATTGGTTTCGAGAGGGGAACTAAAACGATACAGTAACCGACAGGCAACACAGCACGTAGTCCTTTCCAACGATATTATGCAAGCTGGATATGTATGAAAACCTAATGCGGATCAGTAGTTTGGTTATCGTGGTTTCTAATCAAAACACTTGGTTGGAATAAAAGGTAAAAAAAAAAACCTTTATTACATATTTCTTTCAGTTCTTACTTGTAACTTAATGAAAAATTTGAAAAACTTCTTTACTTAGCAGTCATAAATGGTATGAATACATTGCGTGTCCCTGAAACATTTCCAAGATGGTTTAGTTCCCTTTACCATTTTTCAGTATTACTTTTTTTTTTCTAATATTTGGTGACAACTGGATATTCTAAATTGATAATTTACTTCGGTTTTGTGTCATGTCCTTCAACAATAGCAGTCAGAGTCTCTCCGTGTAGAGATACTGTAAGAACACGGAATTTTCCACAAGAGCGGTTCTTAACTGAACTCTCACCTCACCGGCCGACAATATTCGTCTCTCCTGGCTATCCTTTTTCTGCTCTAGCAGTATGTAGGAAGTTTGTCTCCGCAGGGACCCAGCAACCAAGATTCTGCTACAGCTTAGTGGCGGAGCATCTGAATTACTAATAATATCTGTGTCATGCTCTGAATAACATTGTCTTTCACTTCAGTATTCGTCTAGTCTACCAGGCTCATCTGAAGAAGCTATAGGTAAAAGGTCGCGTGCCCATCTACCGAACAATACGACAGGTTTTTCTCACTCGGCTTCTAGAAACAAGTTTAATCCTCTACCAAACCTTCTTAACTCAGGTAGTTGCAAATTCTCTCATACATTTTCCACAACACTTTTATTATCTAACTGATGTTGACCTCGTTTCCCTTCTGTTAAAAACGGATACAAGTGAAACGGATACATGTGAAACGGTTCGTGCTGAGATTTAAACTGAGACAGGACTACTCGATCATGTCTTCTCACAGATTGTGGCGAGAAATATTGAGTCTTGCGTTTTCACTGAAGAGCCAAGCCAACCTATCGTCATACTTTCGTTCATTACACATGATTTCAATAAGTTGCTAATATCAATATTTTCTTCAGGTGACTGTTACATGATCGGTGGGATTGAGGCACATAACCATCTTGGCCCTCTGTAAAATGTTTCACGAGATTAAATGACCCTCAGTTAATCTCTTGCTGCAAACACGCGCTCGATTTTCACCACGGGGCTAAAAATAGCGTTTGGAAATAGACAGTTCCACCGACGAGGTCAATAATTTTTTTTTTTTTTCGAGGAAAGAGTCACGAAGAAATACCGAACGTGTCAATGTGGTTATTATTTAGAAGCACGAGTCTTTTGCTTTGATTTATGAGGAAAAGGTGAGCGATAAAATCAAATTCTTCCTCTCTTCTTCAGTACAAAAGTTCCTGCCTCAACATACGTTGAAGAGACAACGAATTCCTATCAGCTGAAAAAAATTTGGTGGAAGAATGCCACTGAATTAGCCTGGCTGCAAAACAAAAACATAAGTAGCTAGAGCAAAAAGAGTCTCTTTTTCCGCCTGTCTGTCATTTGTGGTCGCAAATAACGGATACGGGCATGTCTGGATGTTCAGGTTAAGAGTCACTCCCTTTATTTTTTTC
This sequence comes from Stylophora pistillata, assembly GCF_964205215.1. Classification (NCBI taxonomy): domain Eukaryota; kingdom Metazoa; phylum Cnidaria; class Anthozoa; order Scleractinia; family Pocilloporidae; genus Stylophora; species Stylophora pistillata. Next base: position 28,353,781 of record NC_142524.1, read on the forward strand.
CGCGGATCAGACATCAACGCCATAAATATGGATCGAATTCCTTTGAAAACCATTACTCGAAGACTTTTGAACTATAGACTTTCTTTTTTAACCGAGTTTGTCAGACTTTTAAACTGAATTAGTTGGGTGGCTTTCTTCATAGATAAATCTTGCCGATCACGAACATTGCGGAGCTACTGCTGACGCAATGATTCTTAAAATACTTGATTTGGCAGTAGATAGGAGCGGTAATAGAGTAGGTTATGAAGCTTGATTTGTATTCCTTTCGACGAAATGAAGCTTGATTAAAATCCCTGTCTCAGTGGCGGATCCAGGGGGAGGGTCCGGGGTGTCCAGACCCCCCCTATCAGACCTGACGCTTACAACTTTGAGACTGAAATTCTTACATCCACAGGATCGTATATTACTTTTTAACTGGCTGATTTTTTAAATTAATGAATCCAAGTAAACGGTAAGCGGCCAAGGAATTATAACGTGCAACCGCGACTGGTGGGAGGGGGTGTGGGGGAGAGGTAATTTGCCTCATCATTCGAACATCATTCGAACCGACAAAGATCGAACGCTTTCGAACTTTTGGAAACAGAGGTCGATGCTTTCGAATTTTTAGAAACTTAGGTTTTAAAGCGGAAGCCAAAATTTTGTTGTATTTGGAGGTTATAATACAGGTATAAAGGATTGCATTTTGAAGAGACCAATGAGCCCTTCTTCGAAATAGTCATCGAAGTTCACAGTACTGTTAAGAGCGAACGATTCAGAAGACTAACAAGAGCTTTCCGGGGTCTTGTAATAAAAAATAAAAAAAAAAGAAAGAAAAAGATTTTCCCACGGAACAAACGTGACAAAGGATGAGTCCTTTACAAAAATAGCAAAGACAGAAGAGAAAACCTGATTAGAAGCAGACAGTTTAAGACAGTTTTTTGATGGCCTGCTCCCAGTTGGCTTGTTAGCTCAATTGGTAGAGCGCTGCACTAGTATCGCAGAGGTCAGTGGTTCGAATCCCGTACAGGCCTGAAATTTTTTTCAGGTCTGATTTTCACTATTGCTCAAATAGTGCTTTACTGCGAAGGATCATGCATATATACGTTTCATAACCGCAGTTCATACATATGTTTCATATGTTTGTTGTTGTTTAAGTGGTTTTATAACACATTTCTTTATATCCTTGGATTCCTTTGCAGTTTAACGATGGTGTTGCTAGTTTAGCTTATTTTTAATCAAATTAGCTTGAAAGTTTATCCACAAACTACATACTTTATTTAGCAAATTCTCTATTCTGTTACCGACAGATGACCAGCAGCTTAAAATATTTGACCGAATCTGAAAGAACTACTATGGTGTATGGGGTTAACGCCGTAACAGATTGCAAAGTTGAGCTTACAGAGTATTCTCGTTGCGCAAACAGACACACTGCAACACTAGCCACCGCATAGCAAGGATGCTGTGTACTTTCGCCTTGACCCTGTAACTCCTGAGATCCAATTAATATTTCTCGTCCGTGACTGCCATACATCTCCTTGTGAATTCGGTGAGAGAATTCGGTGTTACATCAAGACTACACAGTAAAGTTGATAAGCAGGTCTGCTCTAATAACCTGTTTGCAAATTAACATATTAGAATCCCGGCAGGGATAAGTTATTTGTTGTTCACTTCTGGGTGCCGTAAGATTAATATTGCTTTCACTGTAATCAATCCCCGGTAAACAAAGACGCCCTTGAATCGAAAGCGACACCGATATTTTTCCAGTTTAGGAGCCCAACTAAGTAGTCCGCTTTATTAAACTCTGGACTCTCCATATAAGGATTCAAAGTGAGTCGAAGTTCATATGCTCGGCGGTCAAAATATATGATTTACATCATTAAAATTGTGTTCACTTTCCTCCACTGGAACGAAAAAACCTACCAAAATTCGCATTACTTCTAACGGGGTTTAGTAGCTCAGTTGAATGGATTAGTGCCAAAGTAGTATCTTGGATAGCACTAGTTTATATTTGGTTTAAGCCTCAGTATTTTTAAATTTTTTTTCCTCGGTGGATCCCTTGAATTTTATCCGCAGGTCAGTGAATGATTTATTTAATTAAAATTAAAATTAAATCAGGCGGAAATTAAACCGAAGGAGGAGTGTGATTAGTTGGGATTACGCGGACTTTGAACATCGAGCTATGTTTTGAATTTTGAGGCTGTATTCTGAAGAGAAATAAGAGTTTATTGCAACGTTAGGACGGCAGATGTAGGAGGAATAACGAAAGATTCTGGAATTTTCCCACAAAAAAGACAGATTTTTACCGTGTGCAACACCAAAGAGGTATTTTACATGGGACCATAGCTGATCTTGAGTGCGAAGTGATATCTTGGCCATCTAAAACTTCTATTTGTATTTCTATCTTGCTCCCTGTCTTCTCAAAGGGGTTTAAGTCGGTCGAACACGCGATTTCATTTGATGAATAACAAAACTTGAAAAAAATGGATCTTTTGGACATTTCCATTTAGATGAAGTTTCAATCGTGTAACTTTTCAATAGGTTTTAGGTTTTAAAGCGGAAGCCTAAAAATTTGTTGTATTTGGAGGTTATAATACAGGTATAAAGGATTGCATTTTGTAGAGACCAATGAGCCCTTCTTCGAAATAGTCATCGAAGTTCACAGTACTGTTAAGAGCGAACGATTCAGAAGACTAACAAGAGCTTTCCGGGGTCTTGTAATAAAAAAAAAAAAAAAAAAGAAAAAGATTTTCCCACGGAACAAACGTGACAAAGGATGAGTCCTTTACAAAAATAGCAAAGACAGAGGAGAAAACCTGATTAGAAGCAGACAGTTTAAGTGGTTTTATGACGCATTTCTTTATATCCTTGGATTCCTTTGCAGTTTAACGATGGTGTCACTAGTTTAGCTTATTTTTAATCAAATTAGCTTGAAAGTTTATCCACAAACTACATACTTTATTTAGCAAATTCTCTATTCTGCCGGTTACCGACAGATGACCAGCAGCTTAAAATATTTGACCGAATCTGAAATAACTACTATGGTGTATGGGGGTTAACGCCGTAACAAATTGTAAAGTTGAGCTTACAGAGTATTCTCGTTGCACAAACAGACACCCTGCAACACTAGCCACCGCATAGCAAGGATACTGTGTACTTTCGCCTTGACCCTGTAACTCCTGATATCTAATTAATATTTCTCGTCCATGACTGCCATACATCTCCTTGTGAATTCGGTGAGAGAATTCGGTGTTACATCAAGACTACACAGTAAAGTTGATAAGCAGGTCTGCTCTAATAACCTGTTTGCAAATTAACATATTAGAATCCCAGCAGGGATAAGTTATTTGTTGATCACTTCTGGGTGCCGTAAGATTAATATTGCTTTCACTGTAATCAATCCCCGGTAAACAAAGACGCCCTTGAATCGAAAGCGACACCGATATTCTTCCAGTGTAGGAGCCCAACTAAGTAGTCCGCTTTATTGAACTCTGGACTCTCCATATAAGGATTCAAAGTGAGTCGAAGTTCATATGACCGGCGGTCAAAATATGATTTACATCGTTAAAATTGTGTTCACTTTCCTCCACTGGAACGAAAAAACCTACCAAAATTCGCATTACTTCTAACGGGGTTTGGTAGCTCAGTTGAATGGATTAGTGCCAAAGTAGAATCTTGGATAGCACTCGTTTATATTGGTTTAAGCCTCAGTATTTTTTAATTTCTTCTCCTCGGTGGATCTTTTGAGTTTCATCCGCAGGTCAGTGAATGATTTATTTAATTAAAATTAAAATTAAATCAGGCGGAAATTAAACCGAAGGAGGAGTGTGATTAGTTGGGATTACGCGGATTTTGAACATCGAGCTATGTTTTGAATTTTGAGGCTGTATTCTGAAGAGAAATTAGTTTATTGCGACGTTAGGACGGCAGATGTAGGAGGAATAACGAAAGATTCTGGAATTTTGCCACAAGAAAGACAGATTTTTACCTTGTGCAACACCAAAGAGGTATTTTACATGGGATCATAGCTGATCTTGAGTGCGAAGTGATATCTTGGCCATCTAAAACTTCTATTTGTATTTCTATCTTGCTCCCTGTCTTCTCAAAGGGGTTTAAGTCGGTCGAACACGCGATTTCATTCGATGAATAACAAAACTTGGAAAAAAATGGATCTTTTGGAAATTTCTATTTAGATGAAGTTTCAATCGTGTAACGTTTCAATAGCTTTTAGGTTTTAAAGCGGAAGCCAAAAAATTTGTTGTATTTGGAGGTTATAATACAGGTATAAAGGATTGCATTTTGTAGAGACCAATAAGGCCTTCTCCGAAAAAGTCATCGAAGTTCACAGTACTGTTAAGAGCGAACGATTCGGAAGACTAACAAGAGCTTTCCGGGGTCTTTTAATAAAAAAAAAGAAAAAAAAAGAAAAAAAAGATTTTCCCCCGAAACAAACGTGACAAAGCATGAGTCCTTTACAAAAATAGCAAAGACAGAGGAGAAAACCTGATTAGAAGCAGACAGTTTAAGTGGTTTTATAATACATTTCTTTATATCCTTGGATTCCTTTGCAGTTTAACGATGGTGTTGCTAGTTTAGCTTATTTTTAATCAAATTAGCTTGAAAGTTTATCCACAAACTACATACTTTATTTAGCAAATTCTCTATTCTGTTACCGACAGATGACCAGCAGCTTAAAATATTTGAGCGAATCTGAAAGAACTACTATGGTGTATGGGGTTAACGCCGTAACAGATTGCAAAGTTGAGCTTACAGAGTATTCTCGTTGCGCAAACAGACACCCTGCAACACTAGCAACCGCATAGCAAGGATGCTGTGTACTTTAGCCTTGACCCTGTAACTCCTGAGATCCAATTAATATTTCTCGTCCGTGACTGCCATACATCTCCTTGTGAATTCGGTGAGAGAATTCGGTGTTACATCAAGACTACACAGTAAAGTTGATAAGCAGGTCTGCTCTAATAACCTGTTTGCAAATTAACATATTAGAATCCCGGCAGGGATAAGTTATTTGTTGATCACTTCTGGGTGCCGTAAGATTAATATTGCTTTCACTGTAATCAATCCCCGGTAAACAAAGACGCCCTTGAATCGAAAGCGACACCGATATTTTTCCAGTTTAGGAGCCCAACTAAGTAGTCCGCTTTATTAAACTCTGGACTCTCCATATAAAGATTCAAAGTGAGTCGAAGTTCATATGCCTGGCAGTCAAAATATGATTTACATCGTTAAAATTGTGTTCACTTTCCTCCACTGGAACGAAAAAACCTACCAAAATTCGCTTACTTCTAACGGGGTTTAGTAGCTCAGTTGAATGGATTAGTGCCAAAGTAGTATCTCGGATAGCACTAGTTTATATTTGGCTTAAGCCTCAGTATTTTTAATTTTTTTTTCCTCGGTGGATCTCTTGAGTTTCATTCGCAGGTCAGTGAATGATTTATTTAATTAAAATTAAAATTAAATCAGGCGGAAATTAAACCGAAGGAGGAGTGTGATTAGTTGGGATTACGCGGACTTTGAACATCGAGCTATGTTTTGAATTTTGAGGCTGTATTCTGAAGAGAAATAAGAGTTTATTGCAACGTTAGGACGGCAGATGTAGGAGGAATAACGAAAGATTCTGGAATTTTCCTACAAAAAAGACAGATTTTTACCGTGTGCAACACCAAAGAGGTATTTTACATGGGATCATAGCTGATCTTGAGTGCGAAGTGATATCTTGGCCATCTAAAACTTCTATTTGTATTTCTATCTTGGTCCCTGTCTTCTCAAAGAGGTTTAAGTCGGTCGAACACGCGATTTCATTTGATGAATAACAAAACTTGAAAAACATGGATCTTTTGGACATTTCCATTTAGATGAAGTTTAAATCGTGTAACGTTTCAAAGCTCTAAGGTTCGTTCTCCTAGGTTTATTTTTAAAGAAGTTTATCAGGTTGAGCATATTTCAAATCGGTAAAAGCTCACGAAAACGTTGTAGGTTTGGTTTACCTTCGTACGATCGTCATGCTGATGGCGACATCGATCGACGTGGCATCGAAAGTGCGTCAATGCACGGCGACCCTCATTCTGAAGTTATTCTTCCAAATAAACAAACGTGGTCGTGGTCTAACCTCAATTGTCGCGACTTTGAGAATATATATTCAGCCAAAGACTTAGCGTGTCACAGAATAGCCAAAGTTCACTGATTTGGTTGGAAACAAGCCAGGACAAACTGAGGCATATGGGATTGGGAGAAATATTGCAGCCAGCTAAGACCATAATGGCATGTGCCTTAGTAATTATCTATTATAATTATTGATCCCCATGAAATCCTATTGTTCTGTGTCTGTGTTGGATCTTCGATTTTAGTCGCATCTATGTGTGATAATTGTGATGCTCATTGCTATTGTTCTTCGTTGTTATGAATATATCTTAGATTTTAATTGTGCCGAGGGTTGTTATTGTAGTTCGTTGTTATAGTTGTTCAAAACAGTTCTAATGATGGAATTAATTCGTGCAAGGCGTATACACTGCTAATTTGCATACCTTATAAGCCAGAGAATTCAGTCATTTTACTCAGTGCGAACCTGGGTTTAGAAAGAGGATGGATTCGTCGGAAGACGAAGGATTATTTATTACACAGAGCTCTTCGAAGGCAGATATTTCAGCAGAAATCGAAGATAATGTAGTGTAACGTTTGAACATTTCTGTCAGTGCTTTAATTCTTTATCGACTTCTAAAAGCAGCGTTTCCATTTTCTTTTTTTAAATAGAGCAAAGATTTAGAACGCCAATTACAGCTTCAGAATGCGAGAAATTTGACAAAAGTTGGGTTTCAGACGCCAGTCGTCGGAAATGGGCGTGGGTTTTGAAAGTCTTTGAGGGGTAAAGCGTTCATGTTAGGTCCATATCATGTCCCAATAACTAATACACATTAATACTACGTAATATTACCTTCATGTATGTAGCACGATATGTCCTAGTAACCTTGTTATATCATTTACCTTTGTTCTCCCTCATTAACCCACATCTACCCTGGTTAACCCATGTTCAACCACGTTTACCCCCATCTACCCTTGTTTAGCCATGTTCTACCACGTTTACCCCATCTACCCTTGTTTAGCCATGTTCTACCACGTTCACCCTCATCTACCCTAGTTAACCCATGTTCTACCACGTTCACCCCCATCTACCCTTGTTTAGCCATGTTCAACCACGTTCACCCTCATCTACCCTAGTTAACCCATGTTCTACCACGTTCACCCTCATCTACCCTTGTTTAGCCATGTTCTATCACGTTCACCCTCATCTACCCTAGTTAACCCATGTTCTACCACGTTCACCCTCATCTACCCTAGTTAACCCATGTTCTACCACGTTCACCCCCATCTACCATAGGTAACCCATGTTCTCCCACGTTCACCCTCATCTAGCCTAGTTAACCCATGTTCTACCACGTTTACCCCCATCTACCCATGTTTAGCCGTGTTCTACCACGTTCACCCTCATCTACCCTAGTTAACCCATGTTCTACCACGTTTACCCCCATCTACCCTTGTTTAGCCATGTTCTATCACGTTCACCCTCATCTACCCTAGTTAACCCATGTTCTACCACGTTCACCCCCATCTACCCTTGTTTAGACATGTTCTACCACGTTCACCCTCATCTATTCTAGTTAACCCATGTTCTACCACGTTTACCCCCATCTACCATAGTTAACCCATGTTCTACCACGTTCACCCCCATCTACCCTTGTTTAGACATGTTCTATCACGTTCACCCTAATCTACCCTAGTTAACCCATGTTCTACCACGTTTACCCCCATTTACCCTTGTTTAGCCAGGTTCTACCACGTTCACCCCCATCTACCCTTGTTTAGACATGTTCTACCACGTTCACCCTCATCTACCCTAGTTAGCCCATGTTCTACCACGTTTACCCCCATCTACCATAGTTAACCCATGTTCTACCACGTTCACCGCCATCTACCCTTGTTTAGCCATGTTCTACCACGTTCACCCTCATCTATCCTAGTTAACCCATATTCTATCACGTTTACCCCCATCTACCCTTGTTTAGCCATGTTTTACCGCGTTCACCCTCATCTACCCTAGTTAACCCACGTTTTACCACGTTTACCCCCATTTACCCTTGTTTAGCCAGGTTCTACCACGTTCACCCCCATCTACCCTTGTTTAGACATGTTCTACCACGTTCACCCTCATCTACCCTAGTTAGCCCATGTTCTACCACGTTTACCCCCATCTACCATAGTTAACCCATGTTCTACCACGTTCACCCTCATCTACCCTAGTTAACCCATGTTCTACCACGTTCACCCCCATCTACCCTTGTTTAGCAGTTTTCTACCACGTTCACCCTCATCTACCCTAGTTAACCCACGTTCTACCACGTTTACCCCCATCTACCATAGTTAACCCATGTTCTACCACGTTCACCCTCATCTACCCTAGTTAACCCATGTTCTACCACGTTCACCCCCATCTAACCTAGTTAACCCATGTTCTACCACGTTCACCCTCATCTACCCTAGTTGACCCACGTTCTACCACGTTTACTCCCATCTACCCTTGTTTAACCATGTTCTACCACGTTCACCCCCATCTACCATAGTTAACCCATGTTCTACCACGTTCACCCTCATCAAGCCTAGTTAACCCATGTTCTACTACGTTCACCCTCATCTACCCTAGTTGACCCACATTCTACCACGTTTACCCCCATCTACCCTTGTTTAGCCATGTTCTGCCACGTTCACCCTCATCTAACCTAGTTAACTCATGTTCTACCACGTTCACCCTCATCTACCCTAGTTAACCCATGTTCTACCACGTTTACCCCCATCTACCCTTGTTTAGCCATGTTCTACCACGTTCACCCTCATCTACCCTAGTTAACCCATGTTCTACCAAGTTCACCCCCATCTACCATAGGTAACCCCTGTTCTACCAAGTTCACCCTCATCTACCCTAGTTAACCCATGTTCTACTACGTTTACCCCCATATACCATAGGTAACCCATGTTGTACCAAGTTCACCCTCATCTACCCTAGTTGACCCATGTTCTACCACGTTCACCCCCATCTACGCTTGTTTAGCCATGTTCTACCACGTTCACCCTCATCTACCCTAGTTAACCCATGTTCTCCCACGTTTACCCCAATCTACCCTAGTTAACCCATGTTCTACCACGTTCACCCTCATCTACCCTAGGTAACCCCTGTTCTACCCCTTTCACCATCATCTACCCTAGTTAACCCATGTTCTACCACGTTTACCCCCATCTACCCTTTTTTAGGCATGTTCTACCACGTTCGCCCTCATCTACCCTTGTCTTTCTTGCAGCCGTTTTTAGGATGTTCACTCGACCCTCCTCTCCAGTAACGGCTGCTCACGGAGAGACATTCCTTTTCCTAATTAAACCTTTTTTAACCAGGATGTATCCCCCTTTACACATGTTAATTAGAAGGTGGAAGGGAGTGAAGATATGTTTAACATAATTTTCAAAGATGCTTGTCCCTACGTTAATACATCTAGTTACAAACACTGCTCACAACAAAGTTAAACATGTTCAAATGCATTTTTAATAAAATCATTACTAACAACAAACATATGAAACATATGTGTGAACTGCGGTTATGAGACGTATATGAGCACGATCCTTCGCAGTAAAGCACTATTTGAGCAATAGTGAAAATCAGACCTGAAAAAAAAAAAAAAAAAAAAAAAAAAAAAAATTTCAGGCCTGTACGGGATTCGAACCACTGACCTCTGCGATACTAGTGCAGCGCTCTACCAATTGAGCTAACAAGCCAACTGGGAGCAGGCCATCAAATTAATTCGACATAAACCCGTAGATGATGAATCAAACAACAACAAACATATGAAACATATGTGTGAACTGCGGTTATGAGACGTATATGAGCACGATCCTTCGCAGTAAAGCACTATTTGAGCAATAGTGAAAATCAGACCTGAAAAAAAAAAATTTCAGGCCTGTACGGGATTCGAACCACTGACCTCTGCGATACTAGTGCAGCGCTCTACCAATTGAGCTAACAAGCCAACTGGGAGCAGGCCATCAAATTAATTCGACATAAACCCGTAGATGATGAATCAAACAACAACAAACATATGAAACATATGTGTGAACTGCGGTTATGAGACGTATATGAGCACGATCCTTCGCAGTAAAGCACTATTTGAGCAATAGTGAAAATCAGACCTGAAAAAAATCATTACTGCAGAATTTTTTTTTGAGTTTGTGCGCCAACTTGGTAGCTATCTGTGCAGCTTATCCAGATGAAAGATTAAAGGGCTTTTGGCATGAGGCTTTTGAACTAATTACAAAAGTTTATAATAAGGAAATTTATTACAAGACTCGGGCAGTCAGAGGGCCAATAAATAATATCAAACAATCAAAATGCTCTATTGCCGGTAAATATTGTCTCAGTATTGGAAGGGCATTTTCCCGAATGGTACCGAATGATACCGCACTTGTGTCCCTCGAACTTCAGTCATATAATAAATCTCTTATTATCCAAGCTTGCTCGGAAAGGTACTGGAAGAATATCGGTCCTCGGTCTATTTTGTACGGACCGAGCGCAGCTCGGTCCGTCCTCTCCAGACCTCAGGCCAACATTCTCCAAGTAGGGCCCTCGCGCTTGGTTAATAAGATATCTGTTTTCAGCAGATAACTCAAAATCAGTTAGATTTGTAACTTTGGTTAAACTTGTAAAAAGCAACGAATAAAAATTTGTCACAAGGGTAGATGGGGCTAAACGTGGTAGAACATGGGTTAACTAGGCTAGATGAGGGTGAACGTGGTAGAACATGGGTTACCTATGGTAGATGGGGGTAAACGTGGTAGAACTTGGGTTAACTAGGCTAGATGAGGGTGAACGTGGTAGAACATGGGTTACCTATGGTAGATGGGGGTGAACGTGATAGAACATGGGTTAACTAGGATAGATGAGGGTGAACGTGGTACAACATGGCTAAACACGGGTAGATGGGGGTAAACATGGTAGAACATGGGTTAACTAGGGTAGATGAGGGTGAACGTGGTAGAACATGGCTAAACAAGGGTAGATGGGGGTAAACGTGGTAAAACATGGGTTAACTAGGGTAGATGAGAGTGAACGTGGTAGAACATGGCTAAACAAGGGTAGATGGGGGTAAACGTGGTAGAACGTGGGTTAATTAGGGTAGATGAGGGTGAACGTGGTAGAACATGGGTTAACTAGGCTAGATGAGAGTGAACGTGGTAGAACATGGGTTACCTATGATAGCTGGGGGTGAACGTGATAGAACATGGGTTAACTAGGCTAGATGAGGGTGAACGTGGTAGAACATGAGTTACCTATGGTAGATGGGGGTGAACGTGAAAGAACATGGGTTAACTAGGATAGATGAGGGTGAACATGGTAGAACATGGCTAAACAAGGCTAGATGGGGGTAAACGTGGTAGAACGTGGGTTAACTAGGGTAGATGAGGGTGAACGTGGTAGAACATGCCTAAACAAGGGTAGATAGGGGTAAACGTGGTAGAACATGGGTTAACTAGGGTATATGAGGGTGAACGTGGTAGAACATGGCTAAACAAGGGTAGATGGGGGTAAACGTGGTAGAACGTGGGTTAACTAGGGTAGATGAGGGTGAACGTGGTAGAACATGGGTTACCTATGGTAGATGGGGGTGAACGTGATAGAACATGGGTTAACTAGAATAGATGAGGGTGAACGTGGTAGAACATGGCTAAACAAGGGTAGATGGGGGTAAACGTGCTACAACATGGGTTAACTAGGGTAGATGAGGGTGAACGTGGTAGAACATGGGTTACCTATGGTAGATGGGGGTAAACGTGGTAAAACATGGGTTAACTAGGGTAGATGAGGGTGAACGTGGTAGAACATGGCTAAACAAGGGTAGATGGGGGTAAACGTGATAGAACATGGGTTAACTAGGCTAGATGAGGGTGAACGTGGTAGAACATGGCTAAACAAGGGTAGATGGGGGTAAACGTGGTAGAACGTGGGTTAACTAGGGTAGATGAGGGTGAACGTGGTAGAACATGGGTTAACTAGGGTAGATGAGGGTGAACGTGGTAGAACATGGGTTAACTAGGCTAGATGAGGGTGAACGTGGTAGAACATGGGTTACCTATGGTAGATGGGGGTGAACGTGATAGAACATGGGTTAACTAGGATAGATGAGGGTGAACGTGGTAGAACATGGCTAAACACGGGTAGATGGGGGTAAACATGGTAGAACATGGGTTAACTAGGGTAGATGAGGGTGAACGTGGTAGAACATGGCTAAACAAGGGTAGATGGGGGTAAACGTGGTAGAACATGGGTTAACTAGGGTAGATGAGAGTGAACGTGGTAGAACATGGCTAAACAAGGGTAGATGGGGGTAAACGTGGTAGAACGTGGGTTAATTAGGGTAGATGAGGGTGAACGTGGTAGAACATGGGTTAACTAGGCTAGATGAGAGTGAACGTGGTAGAACATGGGTTACCTATGATAGCTGGGGGTGAACGTGATAGAACATGGGTTAACTAGGCTAGATGAGGGTGAACGTGGTAGAACATGAGTTACCTATGGTAGATGGGGGTGAACGTGAAAGAACATGGGTTAACTAGGATAGATGAGGGTGAACATGGTAGAACATGGCTAAACAAGGCTAGATGGGGGTAAACGTGGTAGAACGTGGGTTAACTAGGGTAGATGAGGGTGAACGTGGTAGAACATGCCTAAACAAGGGTAGATAGGGGTAAACGTGGTAGAACATGGGTTAACTAGGGTATATGAGGGTGAACGTGGTAGAACATGGCTAAACAAGGGTAGATGGGGGTAAACGTGGTAGAACGTGGGTTAACTAGGGTAGATGAGGGTGAACGTGGTAGAACATGGGTTACCTATGGTAGATGGGGGTGAACGTGATAGAACATGGGTTAACTAGAATAGATGAGGGTGAACGTGGTAGAACATGGCTAAACAAGGGTAGATGGGGGTAAACGTGGTACAACATGGGTTAACTAGGGTAGATGAGGGTGAACGTGGTAGAACATGGGTTACCTATGGTAGATGGGGGTAAACGTGGTAAAACATGGGTTAACTAGGGTAGATGAGGGTGAACGTGGTAGAACATGGCTAAACAAGGGTAGATGGGGGTAAACGTGATAGAACATGGGTTAACTAGGCTAGATGAGGGTGAACGTGGTAGAACATGGCTAAACAAGGGTAGATGGGGGTAAACGTGGTAGAACGTGGGTTAACTAGGGTAGATGAGGGTGAACGTGGTAGAACATGGGTTAACTAGGGTAGATGAGGGTGAACGTGGTAGAACATGGGTTAACTAGGCTAGATGAGGGTGAACGTGGTAGAACATGGGTTACCTATGGTAGATGGGGGTGAACGTGATAGAACATGGCTTAACTAGGATAGATGAGGGTGAACGTGGTAGAACATGGCTAAACAAGGGTAGATGGGGGTAAACGTGATAGAATATGGGTTAACTAGGATAGATGAGGGTGAACGTGGTAGAACATGGCTAAACAAGGGTAGATGGGGGTAAACGTGATAGAATATGGGTTAACTAGGATAGATGAGGGTGAACGTGGTAGAACATGGCTAAACACGGGTAGATGGGGGTAAACGTGGTAGAACATGGGTTAACTAGGGTAGATGAGGGTGAACGTGGTAGAACATGGCTAAACAAGGGTAGATGGGGGTAAACGTGGTAGAACGTGGGTTAATTAGGGTACATGATGGTGAACGTGGTAGAACATGGGTTAACTAGGCTAGATGAGGGTGAACGTGGTAGAACATGGGTTACCTATGATAGATGGGGGTGAACGTGATAGAACATGGGTTAACTAGGCTAGATGAGGGTGAATGTGGTAGAACATGGGTTAACTAGGGTAGATGAGGGTGAACGTGATAGAACATGGGTTACCTATGGTAGATGGGGGTGAACGTGATAGAACATGGGTTAACTAGGATAGATGAGGGTGAACATGGTAGAACATGGCTAAACAAGGCTAGATGGGGGTAAACGTGGTAGAACGTGGGTTAACTAGGGTATATGAGGGTGAACGTGGTAGAACATGGCTAAACAAGGGTAGATGGGGGTAAACGTGGTAGAAAGTGGGTTAATTAGGGTACATGACGGTGAACGTGGTAGAACATGGGTTAACTAGGCTAGATGAGGGTGAACGTGGTAGAACATGGGTTACCTATGGTAGATGGGGGTGAACGTGAAAGAACATGGGTTAACTAGGATAGATGAGGGTGAACATGGTAGAACATGGCTAAACAAGGCTAGATGGGGGTAAACGTGGTAGAACGTGGGTTAACTAGGGTATATGAGGGTGAACGTGGTAGAACATGGCTAAACAAGGGTAGATGGGGGTAAACGTGGTAGAACGTGGGTTAACTAGGGTACATGAGGGTGAACGTGGTAGAACGTGGGTTACCTATGGTAGATGGGGGTGAACGTGAAAGAACATGGGTTAACTAGGATAGATGAGGGTGAACATGGTAGAACATGGCTAAACAAGGCTAGATGGGGGTAAACGTGGTAGAACGTGGGTTAACTAGGGTATATGAGGGTGAACGTGGTAGAACATGGCTAAACAAGGGTAGATGGGGGTAAACGTGGTAGAACGTGGGTTAACTAGGGTAGATGAGGGTGAACGTGGTAGAACGTGGGTTACCTATGGTAGATGGGGGTGAACGTGATAGAACATGGGTTAACTAGGATAGATGAGGGTGAACGTGGTAGAACATGGCTAAACAAGGGTAGATGGGGGTAAACTTGGTGGAACATCGGTTAACTAGGGTAGATGAGGGTGAACGTGGTAGAAGATGGGTTAACTAGGCTAGATGAGGATAAACGTGGTAGAACATGGGTTACCTATGGTAGATGGGGGTAAACCTGGTAAAACATGGGTTAACTAGGATGGATGAGGGTGAACGTGATAGAACATGACTAAACAAGGGTAGATGGGGGTAAACGTGGTAAAACATGGGTTACCTATGGTAGATGGGGTTGAACGTGATAGAACATGGGTTAACTAGGGTAGATGAGGGTGAACGTGGTAGAACATGGGTTACCTATGGTAGATGGGGGTGAATGTGATAGAACATGGGTTAACTAGGATAGATGAGGGTGAACGTGGTAGAACATGGGTAAACAAGGGTAGGTGGGGGTAAACGTGGTAGAACGAGGGTTAACTAGGGTAGATGAGGGTGAACGTGGTAGAACATGGCTAAACAAGGGTAGATGGGGGTAAACGTGGCAGAACGTGGGTTAACTAGGGTATATGAGGGTGAACGTGGTAGAACATGGCTAAACAAGGGTAGATGGGGGTAAACGTGGTAGAACGTGGGTTAACTAGGGTAGATGAGGGTGAACGTGGTAGAACATGGGTTAACTCGGGTAGATTAGGGTGAACGTGATAGAACATGGCTAAAGAAGGGTAGATGGGGGTAAACGTGGTAGAACTTGGGTTAACTAGGCTAGATGAGGGTGAACGTGGTAGAACATGGGTTACCTATGGTAGGTGGGGGTGAACGTGATAGAACATGGGTTAACTAGGATAGATGAGGGTGAACGTGGTAGAACATGGCTAAACAAGGGTAGATGGGGGTAAACGTGGTAGAACATGGGTTAGCTAGGGTAGATGAGGGTGAACGTGGTAGAACCTGCCTAAACAGAGGTAGATGGGGGTAAACGTGGGAGAACATGGGTTAACTAGGGTATATGAGGGTGAACGTGGTACAACATGGCTAAACAAGGGTAGATGGGGGTAAACGTGGTAGAACATGGGTTAACTAGGGTAGATGAGGGTGAACGTGGTAGAACATGGGTGAACTCGGGTAGATTAGGGTGAACGTGATAGAACATGGCTAAACAAGGGTAGATGGGGGTAAACGTGGTAGAACATGGGTTAACTAGGGTAGATGAGGGTGAACGTGGTAGAACATGGGTGAACTCGGGTAGATTAGGGTGAACGTGATAGAACATGGCTAAACAAGGGTAGATGGGGGTAAACGTGGTAGAACATGGGTTAACTAGGGTAGATGAGGGTGAACGTGGTAGAACATGGGTGAACTCGGGTAGATTAGGGTGAACGTGATAGAACATGGCTAAACAAGGGTAGATGGGGGTAAACGTGGTAGAACTTGGGTTAACTAGGCTAGATTAGGGTGAACGTGGTAGAACATGGTTTACCTATTGTAGGTGGGGGTGAACGTGATAGAACATGGGTTAACTAGGATAGATGAGGGTGAACGTGGTAGAACATGGCTAAACAAGGGTAGATGGGGGTAAACTTGGTGGAACATCGGTTAACTAGGGTAGATGAGGGTGAACGTGGTAGAACATGGGTTAACTAGGCTAGATGAGGATAAACGTGGTAGAACATGGGTTACCTATGCTAGATGGGGGTAAACCTGGTAAAACATGGGTTAACTAGGATGGATGAGGGTGAACGTGATAGAACATGGCTAAACAAGGGTAGATGGGGGTAAACGTGGTAAAACATGGGTTACCTATGGTAGATGGGGTTGAACGTGATAGAACATGGGTTAACTAGGGTAGATGAGGGTGAACGTGGTAGAACATGGGTTACCTATGGTAGATGGGGGTGAATGTGATAGAACATGGGTTAACTAGGATAGATGAGGGTGAACGTGGTAGAACATGGGTAAACAAGGGTAGGTGGGGGTAAACGTGGTAGAACGTGGATTAACTAGGGTAGATGAGGGTGAACGTGGTAGAACATGGCTAAACAAGGGTAGATGGGGGTAAACGTGGCAGAACGTGGGTTAACTAGGGTATATGAGGGTGAACGTGGTAGAACATGGCTAAACAAGGGTAGATGGGGGTAAACGTGGTAGAACGTGGGTTAACTAGGGTAGATGAGGGTGAACGTGGTAGAACATGGGTTAACTCGGGTAGATTAGGGTGAACGTGATAGAACATGGCTAAAGAAGGGTAGATGGGGGTAAACGTGGTAGAACTTGGGTTAACTAGGCTAGATGAGGGTGAACGTGGTAGAACATGGGTTACCTATGGTAGGTGGGGGTGAACGTGATAGAACATGGGTTAACTAGGATAGATGAGGGTGAACGTGGTAGAACATGGCTAAACAAGGGTAGATGGGGGTAAACGTGGTAGAACAATGATTAACTAGGCTAGATGAGGGTGAACGTGGTAGAACATGGCTAAACAAGGGTAGATGGTGGTGAACGTGGTAGAACGTGGGTTAACTAGGGTAGATGAGGGTGCACGTGGTAGAACATGGGTTAACTAGGCTAGATGAGGGTGAACGTGGTAGAATATGGGTTAACTAGGGTAGATGAGGGTGAACGTGGTAGAACATGGCTAAACAAGGGTAGATGGGGGTAAACGAGGTAGAACAATTGTTAACTAGGCTAGATGAGGGTGAACGTGGTAGAACATGGCTAAACAAGGGTAGATGGGGGTAAACGTGGTAGAACGTGGGTTAACTAGGGTAGATGAGGGTGAACGTGGTAGAACATGCGTTAACTAGGGTAGATGAGGGTGCACGTGGTAGAACATGGGTTAACTAGGCTAGATGAGGGTGAACGTGGTAGAACATGGGTTACCTATGGTAGATGGGGGTGAACGTGGTAGAACATGGGTCAACTAGGCTAGATGAGGGTGAACGTGGTAGAACATGGGTTACCTATGGTAGATGGGGGTGAACGTGATAGAACATGGGTTAACTAGGATAGATGAGGGTGAACGTGGTAGGACATGGCTAAACAAGGGTAGATGGGGGTAAACGTGGTAGAACATGGGTTAACTAGGATAGATGAGGGTGAACGTGGTAGAACATGGCTAATCAAGGGTATATGGGGGTGAACGTAGTAGAACATGGGTAAATTAGGGTAGGTGTGGGTTAATGAGGGAGATCAAAGGTAACTGATTGAACAAGGTTATGTAGGACATATCGGGCTACATATATGAAGGTAATAATACGTAGTATTAATGTATGTTAGTTATTGGGACATGATATGGACCTAACATGAACGCTTTACCCTTTGAGGAGTGGAAGAAGAAATATTTTTAATTTTACAGTTGTGTACTTAGTTGCCAAGCCTCTGATTCAGAGTGAGGCTAAAGATGACCTTGTTGTGATAGAGACCTGTATCTACTTAGCATGATAACAAAATTATTTACATTTGAAAGACAGCAAGGTTTGTATCATAACAAGGTCATCTCTTGCCTCACTCCCATTCAAAGGCTTGGCAACCAAGCACACAACTGTAAAATGGACTATTGTAACCTGCACACTGAAATATTTTTAACATTGCAGCCTGCACACTGCAATATTTTTTATATTGCAGCATGCTCATTTAGCGCGTTTAACTATATTACCCCTGATAATTTCCCTGCTAACAAAAAGGAACGCCCCCGCTTTCCTCATACAGTTGTTTTATCATCTTGAAGACTACAATCGTTGATTTAATGCAGAAAGAGAACAATAGAATTTCATGGGAATCAGTAATTATATGGATAGAGCGCTGGACTGTTGTGCGGGAGGTTGAGGGTTCGAGCTCCGGCCGGACCAACACTCAGTCTTAAAATAATTGAGAAGAATTTGCTGCCTTTCTATAACATCAAGAAATGGTTAGATATTCTAGTCTTCTCGGATGGGGACGAATACATGGAAGTCCCGTCTCCTGCTGGGTTGGGGTAGGAGACGTTAGTTTCCCACACACGAGATTACTGTGTAATGGATGTCCTCCCCTGGGATGGGATGGGTGGGTTTATTGGGCCCGCAGTAATTGGCGTCAGCTGTTGCAATGTCCCAGCCGGTTGGCGAAGCTAAATAAATCTAAATGAAGACCAGGCCTTATGGTTGAATTTCTGGAGAAAAACAGCTTAAACCAATATAGTTTCGAGTTCGCTGTAACTCTGAAAAAGGTTAAGGTTGAAAAACATAGTTCGCGATGCTTTGTAAAAGGCCTTGCTTTTTTCATTGTCTTCCTCTCATGACAGATAAATTAGATTGTTTTATTACCATTACTTGAACATAATCAGGTCTTTCTTTGATAAAGCACAGACAGACCTACACAGGCAGTTTTAGCCCGGGAAAGAAAAGCCAAACGAATTGTATCGTACCTCAAAAGAAATCCATTTGCAGCTGATAAGTTCATATATTCTCACCACTTGCTTACTGAATAACATTGATATCGTAAGGAGAAGTTACATATAAATAACTTCTGATAATTAAAATTCATGATCTTGGGTGAAAAAAAAAGAAAAAAAAACGCCTAAATTTTCTCGCTACGGAAAGGAGGTAATGACAAGCAATCCTCTGATGTGTTTTGACTTTTAAATTTTATTACAGTAATTTTACATACGAAGCTAGGGATAACCGTTGATAAAATTCAAAAGAACTAATGACTCTTAAAACGATTAAAAAATGTAGCAAGCTGTTAAGCATGCAGGAGATAGAAATTTGTTACACTCTAGCACTATTCAACAGTCATCAATCTTTGACGCTCGGATCACGAAAACTGAAATTGAACCTTTCCGTTATGCCGTTCACCAGGCAGTAAAATAGTGATGGTAAAATCATGTGTACTTGTAGAACAACACGAAAATGGCGAAAGAGATAAAAAAAACATCTTTACGGTAACCACTAGTTCTGTAATTTTAGGTAATCTTACGAGTTACAAGAAGACACTGGCAAAATACCTTTACGTTATGAAAGTGTTGAGCGACTGTCCGTTTCACTACAAGTGCCTTTCAGATCGGATCAAATTCAAGAAGAAACGCATCTGTCAATACAGTCAATGATGTCAATAAAGTGTATGTATCTTAAGTCTCTGATTTCCCACGATGCTCTGATTCTCTCAAACTGGTTGTCAGCATTTTGACTCATCCACATTTTCAAGCTTCAATTCCCTCACATAACTTAAGGGTTGCAATTTCAAGATCTGATTGTCAATTTTCCTTTCTTGTAACCATATTATACTGGGTGGGCAAGTTCTAGTTTAATCTGAGTCACTTCTGCGCAAATTGTGCGACGCAGTAAAGAAAAACGCAACTCTCTCTTTTGATCATGAATTAGGCCTGGTTCCTAAGCGTTTCCTAATTTGCTTACCGTGCAAAGTCTTGTGACCAAAGCACACGAGAGAAGCGTCCCTTTCAGTGACGTCATAATTTACTAGGGACCAGGGTTGAACGTGCTGGCGAGGGCACTTGGGGACCAGAGGTGAATTAATTCTGTACATTTTAAAATCTTTCCTTTAAAACAATTAAAGCTTTTGATCAGTTACAAAGTAATTTACCTAAAATTAAACGGGTATTACACATTGTCCACAGTAACAATACTTTAACTAATAAAATGTTACTGCGGTCAAACTTGTTTAAAATAATGAAACTAGTTCTCTTGAACACAGTATTTCTTTGAGATTATACACAATAAATAACTCAAAATTAATGCGATGCATCAAAAAATTAACAATGAAAAAGTCCAAGTCAATCCTCGTCGCCGAATTTGAAAAGTCTGTTGTTGTTCTCTCTGAAGCGTAAAACACTTTCTAGATAATCTGTTTTAGTCCACAAGTCATTCAGCAAAAATAGTCTTCGGCCTAACTTTCAGTGACCCCGCTAATGCAGAGATGTGTTTTACGTCTGTCAAAAAGTTTTCCGAAAAAAAAAAGCATTTCAAATGTGATCGACTTCTCCGCCTCTTGGACGGATTTTGATTTGACAAGCAACAAAAATCAACTGCAGCTACAGAAAACGTTCGCGGTTCCTTAATACTTCGAGTTCGATTAACTATTATCGACTTCTCAACGAAGATCAACTTGGGCAAGCACAAGCGCTCTGAAATAACAATTTTGACAGTTCTTTAATACCTGTAAGACAATATTCCGATAAAAAATGTATTTTACTTCGCACAAATCGACTGGATAATGCAAAGCTCGAATGAAAAAAAAGTAATTAGTAAATCTCACCGTGACGCTATAATTTCGCAATCAAAAACATAATGAAATGTTATTTACCACGATTTAAGTCTAACTTCGGCTTTTTACGTACAGAACAAATACTGGAATTCTTTTGTTGAACGATACATTACATGTGGTTCCCCTAACGCACGACTGTCACGCTGAGAGACTAAGAAGTGTTGCGTGACAACAAAAAACGACGTAATTCGCGGAAACCACTCGGCAGCAAATGGTTACTACACAACTAAAGATTCCGCAAATCGACCACTTCAGCGCGCACAGTTCACGGCTATTTAAAATCTAAAAAATACACTTGCTCGATCACGTTCTTAAAAGATAAATTTTTTTTCATTTCGCAATAAAATTTCAAATTTTCTTCATCTCATGCTGTTTTTTATCTATGTACAATGTAAAGTTTTGCAGCTATTAAACAAGTCTTTCGCTCGCGAACAGAGGGTTGACGAACGAGAAGTCCTTGAATTCCTCCTGGTTTATGTTGGCGGTGATGTTCTTGTCAGTCGGCGTCAATTTAGGGTCTTCTCTTGTGAAATCCGTGTCGAAGTTCCTTACGTCCGTTCTCGAACGCTACGAAGGGGAAAAAAAGGAAAAACGTTCAACTGGCTCTTGTGCTATTACTAAAAGTTTGACGTACCAAGTGGAGCCTAAAACACATGCATGCCAACCGCCTCTGTTTAAAATTGTTCAAAAAGTTTTGAACTTCATCTCGCTTCCCATGTTTGGGTTCGTTTCTCTGTCCGCGGAAAGATTTAAGACGAATCGGAGAGGGCTTTGCCGTGTGTCTGCCCAGACCCCTTTCGCCGTTCGTTGATACCTATGGGGTTAAGAGTCGGCACTCTAAATCCCATAGGTATCAACGAACGCTTTTCATTCTACTAGTTTATTCTTTTGTTTCTCTCGTCACCACGTTCCCACTTAAAGCGTAGCTCCACTTTCTTCAACTAAACACACACACAACCCACAATTCCTCCACTCGCTCTGACAAAGGGCTAACGCTCAAGACGTCAGCTTTTTAAACTCTTTTCGGTAGCCAATTTACAATATCAACTTAGTTGATAAAACCAAGTTACCTCGTTACCTTTACCGACGCAGCACCACAGTTTCTCTAGAAACTTAACCCCTTTCATCATTTACAAACAGACTTCAGCTTAGCGCTCAGAGCAAAACATTGCGTGCCGGTGCAAAACAGGAGTTGTGAAGAGCGAGAGCTGGGGCGGATTTGACTCGCTCTAGGACACATACATATGTCAAGTTTTTTTTTTTTTTCAACTAGGTTGATCCTGAGCTGAAGAAAAAAAAAAACCTATCATCTATTCCGGGGTTTGATTTATCTTTCAGAGGTAAACTCTCATATTAAGTTCCTGAAGAAAAAGTTTTCTTTCTAGCCGAGCAATGGCAAAATTAAATGACAACTGACTGAAAAAGAGAAACCGGTCGCTTCGCATTATTTTTCCTGGAATGTTTGCTGGGAAAGTCTCACTTACGTGCACTAGATGCAGCCTTTCCTAATTCCGGTCCAAGTGTGCCTAGAATCGGCGAAAAAAGTCCCAGCTCCACTGAGACTTGCACCATGTCGCTAATTGGTGCAATCCTCTAAAATTCGCGCGTGCGTAATAACCAATTAAAATGACACAACCGGATGTGGAACAAAAAGGAAACGATTGGTTTATGACGCGACAAACGCTCCAATTAACGCCCAAAAAATACTCAACGAAACTCAAAGGTCAGCGGCAAAATTTAAAGTGCCAAAATTAAGAAATTCAAAATGAAAAAAAGGCACAGCGTTTTCGATGGAAAACACCGAAGAGGCGATTTAGCACTTTAGATGGAAATCCACCAGATCCTGAAGGTGTTCCATCGCACAGATGCTTGATTCTGAATCGGAGCTTCGAAGTGTTACAGAAGCCACGAGAAGAGTACAAAATGAGTTGGAGCAAGCGGTTCACAATGAAGGCAAGAAAAACGAGCAGTACCAAAAGCTTGCTTCGGAATACGCGGTCTTCTCCGAACATAACGACATCAGCGCTCAAGGAATGAACTCGCTGATGAGTATCCCAAGGGAAAGTGAGCATGGACAACAAACTGAAGATCGCCAAGACAGTGGAGAAAGGGAAGATTGTAGGGTTGTCAAAGACGAGACATGAAAAAGATGTCACTTCACTAACTTGAAAGTAGATCGGTTTCCACATAAGCAGGGTTTTTTTTTTTAGAATTAAACGGGACTATTTCAAAGAGTGTACGATGTAGACACATGCTCTGCAAAGGACGGCGATTCAGCAGACCAGCCTACATATAGCAACAAATAGTTATTTCGTTTCCAGAACGGAACTAGAAGCACATTCAAAGAACACGCGCGAATGTCCGCATCTCAGCCCGAGGCAAGAGCGCGAAAAAATGTCCAGAGCATGACCCTGAAAGATGCTTATGCACACCATAACTTTACATATTTTGTGGATTTGTCTGCATTAATCAAAACTAATCACGGCGTGGAAAAACATCACTAACGGCCAATGAGAACTGCGTGCAAAACACGCAACCTGCCTACAGCGCGGGAAAAGCGCGGGAAATGCGCACGTGACCAAGTCGCATTTGAGAAGGAAGTGCGAGTTTCCTGGACCAATCACAGAGAGAAGTAAAGAAGAACCATTGTAATCCCGGCATGCTATTAACACTCGATTGAAATTAGCTCCCCCGAGGAAAATCTTCGTAATTTAGATTACAAACTTTCGTCCCTGAAAACTTTCACCTTCATTTCTGCTTTGCCTCAAATTTACACTAGGAAAAAGTATGTAAGAAATTTGGACAACCGTCTCCTATACTTACTATATCGGGTTTAAATGGAGGTTCTATTTCCCTCGCTTCTAATCTGATCCAATCGACTTCCCTAAAGAAGGGATGGTCCAGAATGCTTTGCTCTCCACTCGCCGTGCAGCCAAGCCTTTTCATACAATTTTTCGTCATAAACTGTAGAGAAACAGAGCACAGTTAGAACCTGGGTTCCAGGACATCTCTTCAGCTTGGCGAGCGCTAAATACACGAAGTTGAGCGAAGTTGTACGAGGTCGAAAGAACATGCGTGAAACCGTGGTGAATCAAACAACATCCCCTGGTTAATATTTTTATTAGGGGAGGGGAGGAAGGTCTGATAAGGCTGAAAAAAAAGTACAGTTTAAAAACAAAGTTTGAGCAAAGTTGAGTGCGCTACAGAAGGCAAAGCACTATAGTGTGTTTTCTTTCACCTGAATTACCGTAGGAATGTTTGTCACACAATGCAACAATAAGGGAATTTTTGTCTACATTTTTTTTCCTATAAAGCTACAAAAATGTTGGTATTGGATAATCGAAATACAACGCAATTTAACACCTCTATGAAATTTCAAGTCGAATCATGACAACATTTAGAATTTTCTCCGCTAAACGATGCTAAAAATTAAAAATTTTGCGACGATTGCATGGGCCCCTATGCATTGTGCCACCCAGAAAGTTGACCGTTTGCGATGGTAAACATTTCATTGAGTTTCATTTGCAAGCTCCAAATTTCACATACTTCAAACGCTGAGATGCTACTACAATTCTTAATTCCTGATAAAATTTTTCCATTACCTCGACTACTTCCACGCCATAACAACTATGCTCGCGAAGAAAAATGTAAACAATGACGGCAGCAAAGATTCTCCCACAGAGCTTTCCCGATAGTCTTAAGAAATATATCGTCACACGGAAGGTTCACAAAGTGCACATTTCTTACCCCTTTCAGAATTGAGACAGCTTCTCTGGAAAGCCATACAGGATAAAGCACATCATCGTTTAAAATAGACTCAAACAAGTCGTCTTCGTTGTCGGCCTCAAATGGCGGCTGAGAAATAAAAATTAAGCTTTTAAAGCTTTACAAGAAGCCGTACCCTTTCCGGCCTCATTACATACTCTGGTTTCACTATTGAAAGTACATCTTAATGTTTCCAGTCAAACGGTCTTCTGCTAGCCGATGAGTAAATCCAACCTCGATGATTACAGGTTGACTGAAATTACTTGTGGGCATGGGCACACAGCACGCCTTGAGTTACCCCCAATCCATCCCATAAGCGCTTGCGCGACGAATTTCGTTCCAAAGTTATCGATCTTACTTGATAAAACCACAAATCAACGGCTAACCAGATACAAAGGCTAAGGTCACAATGAGCCAAAGAGAACTCGAATTCTAAAGAAGCAATTTTCCCGGAGCGCAGAGAAACAGGAGTACAATTGGTTTAAGTATTGTACCTTGTTGGTTGAAAAAGTGGTGGAAGTTTTCCAGACCAATCACAGGGTGTAATAGGCCAAAATCTATGCAATCCTTATTTTTTTTCGATATTCGATTGAAGTTAAGCTAAGGTAACGCTGTATGAGTCAAGGAGATTCCGCACAGATCTTAGTAAACATTCAAAACTCCAGCGATGGCTAAACGTGAGTGGTTTTTTTTTTTTAATTGTTGAATTACAAGGAAAATCTGTTTTCCCTAACCTGTCCTGCCATCATCTCGTACATAAGGACTCCGAGGGCCCACCAATCAACAGAGAACCCGTACGGTTTTTCTTGCAGAATCTGAGACAAATAAAAATAGAAATTCGATGACGAATGTGAACCGGAGAGGATTAACCTCGTCCCCCCCACCCCCCCCCAACACACACACACACAGAATCATCCTTCATACTGAAACAGTGACTGACACGAGGCCACTTAACGAAGAAGTGGATCCAAATAGCGAAGGAGAGAATAGAAATCCATCACACTTAAAGAAGAAATTGGTCACTCATAGGGTTCTCTTGATAAAAGCAGCCCAGATAGACAGTCACAGACATCCCAACCACAGAAGGCCCATTAACTTCAGGAGCAAAAGCTCAAAACAGGTTTACGTTACTAAAGTGATCTGTTAACAAAAGCAGCGAACATTAAAAGTCACAGATATCCCAACCACAGAAGGCCCATTAACTTCAAGAGCAAAAGCTCAAAATCAGTCGAAGATTTTCGTAAAACGCACGCTTTTGATTTGTATCGAGCACATATGGTATTACTTCTGCTTAAACACTTGTGATGGGGTAACATTATCGAGCCAAACGCGCTTAAGTCTCCTTCCCCGATTACAGCTTCTGCAATTAGCAAACGGTAAACACCACAGCGTACACAATTGAGTTATGGATGCACACCGAGGTTGCAAAGGTTGCTATAACATAACATTGATACATTGTGGCAAAAGAGTTCCTTTTTATTTAACAAATCTTACGTGACCGGAGAAAATAAGAGCGCGAATTCTAGTCTTTACATTTGCTCACGTCAGCAGCGTACACCCATGGCAAATGGTGGACACTGAATTGACCAATCAGACCGCGCGCTTTACTCGGTTATGTTATTAAAAAAAAAAATAATTACTTCAAAACAATCTCACCTCGGGAGCAATGTAGTCCGGTGTTCCACAGAATGTGTTTGTATATTCACCTGGTTTCATTCGCTCCTTACACATTCCAAAATCGGCCAACTTGATGTGACCATCTCTGTCTAATAGTACGTTATCCAATTTTAAATCCCTGTTGGACAGAATTCCTTTCGTCAAACTGTGCTTAAAAAGGCGGCATCGCAATTTGATTCACAGTTTTCTCATACGCTGCGTTCACTCTTGGTGCTCGAGCACGGTGCCCGGGCACGATACTTGATGGGCATTAATGTGAACACACCTTTTTTTTCTGGTACCCACGCCAGAATTCGGGCACCGTGCCCCCGTGCCCGATTACAAGGTATTGTCCTTCTACTCAAGCACTGAACCGGGCACTGATTTATCGGGTGCCCAGTGTCTGAACACAGCACCATTCTGTGCCGGTGACCTGGCACTACTGATGCTCGGGCACCAAGTGGGAACGCAGCCGTAGATACGGATCAGTAACTCTGAAGCCCATTAATTCGTCAAACAGCAATTCTAGAAGCAAATGACGATAAAATGATTCCTTGCCGCATTGTTTAACACTTTAACTCCCTGGGCTGACTGGCATCTAATTTCTCCTTGCAATATCACCCCTGAATCAAATTTAAAGGTCACGTGAATGATAGATATGATTACCAATAGGACGCTCCGATTGTGACACAAATTCTCCTTGTCAGAACTATAGAAAATGTAGAGAGAACAGCGAGGAGAATATGGAGATCAATAGAGAGATTTAGCACTACGTTCACGTGAAACGGTAAACGTCAGCTTGCCCTTTCGCGTTTCACGTAAAATAGCGCGAACCTTGCTGCTTTAGTTTTAGCGTGAACTCAGGTCATGGTGAATTTGAGGCGCCCCTGAAAGACTTACACGGAATAGTTTTGGAGCCTTGGGTTCGGCAATTAACTTCTACTCTGTGAGAGAAAAAGTGAAGAAAATCTTATAGACACGGTGAACGCGAAACAGGTTACCTTCACGTAGAAACGGGAGAGCGAAACCGTTAAACGTGAAAAAATGGCGGGAAAAACAAGTTCACGTAGTCACTCTTGCCGTTCACGTTTCACGTAAACGCGGTGCTAAATCCCTCTAATGTTCGGTTGTAATGAGTAAAGTCCAAATTTTTTATTATGGAAGGGCACGTTCTCTTAAAAGAATCACTAAGAGCTCGATGGCTCTGGTCTCAGACATCTGAGGTACTCAGCTCTTCAAAGCTTTCAAAAATGTTGAGCTGTCCAAGTCGCTGATGGACAACAAATTAATTGGAATTGCTCGGGCACAGCCCTGATTAAGTGTTCTGTAACTCCTATAGGAGAGGCAGAAGACGGTTTACTGATAAAAAAAAAAATGGAATGTTTTAACATCCTTACCTATATATAACTCCATTCCTGTGAAGGAACTGAAGCGCCAGTACAACCTCTGAAGCGTAAAATCTAACAGCACAATAAAAATTCATTTAAGAATGTGCCTGTCAGAAAAAAATTCATTTAGAGAGAAAATCGTAGATATAACCAGGGCGGGTACCTAGATCTCTTCTCATTGAATTTTCTTGCTTTTTGAATCTGAAACATCAAATCACCACCGTTCACATACTCCATCACAAGAAACAGCCGATCCTGAAACATAAGAATGAATCCCTAATCAACTACCATGGCACACGCAGTGACCTAAAGGTAAGTGCGCTGGGGTCTGGGTTCGAGACATGGTCGGGTCAATGTGTTGTGTTGTGTTGTGTTCTTGGGTAAATCACTTTCCTTTCACAGTGCCTCTCTCCACACAGGAGTAGAAACGGTTACTTGTGTTTAGGCCATTTCCGAATTACCTTTGGCCTCATTTTCAAAACGAGGCCTGGTACTCGACCGTTCGTATGCTTTGAAACAGAAGCCAAGGGTAATTGGTAAATGGATTATTGTCAGAGAAGCCTGATGAAATACGCGGGGGGGGGGTGGGGTGTAACCTTGCACTGGACTAACATCCCATCCAGGGGGGGGGTTAGTGATACTCTTAGTCGCCTAGGAAACCAGGACAAGGTCCTGCTAAGTGGGTCACTTGGCTCGAGTATAGATTAAAACTTTTTTTTTAATTTATCAACTACCACGTGTAAACGAATTAGTCACTCAGTTAGTCTTCTATGAAAATCTCATCAAGTTTTCCATGAAATTGCAAGATTTGGAAACACTTTCCAGGATTTCCCACTCCTTAGAGACCAAAACTAGAATTTCAAGACTTTACGACATTTTCACGACTCGTGCAAACCCCAGGTAACCCAGCCTGCGCGGTAGGAAGTGCGAAAGAGGAATTACGGTCGTTTTGCCTCCGAGTCCTTTCGCTAACGACCAGTTCGCTAACGTCTTAGGCCGTTTCGCTAACGTCTCATATGTGAAACGAAGGTAAATCTCGTGAACGACAGGTTACCCGAAAAATACAACGACAAAAACTGAGAAGAAAATGAGGAATGTTATTTACCGCTGTTTGGAAACTGGAATGAAGGGCTGTGAGGTATGGGTGACCTGCAGATAGCGCTAAAACTCGTCTCTCGATCATTGTGCATTCAACATCATCATCTTGTAGAACTGTCTCCTTCTTTAAGATCTTAATGGCATAAATTTCATCGGTGCCTTTTTTCTCAGCCAAGAGAACCTGGAAACAAAAAAAAAGACATATCCAAAACTACGAATCCCCTCGACGCCTCTGCAATTACTTCAATTTCAGCTCACCTGCGAGGATTATTTCTTTGCTTAATTATGAGAATCTTGACCTTAATGCACGACTTGAATAAAAGGACTTAGTTCCCACCTTGCCAAAGCTGCCCTTCCCAAGAACTTTGATAAAATTGAAGTCAGACAGGCCAATCTTCTTCTGTCGTCTTCTGGCTCCGGGGGAAGCTTCCAGGTCGTCAGGTTTTATGGAGAGCGAATCTAATGATCCAATGACGCTGTTGTTCTCCTGAGCATCCATGAGTGCCACTTGTGACGAAGAACGATCATAGGGTATCATTCTGTCCGATCCATTATATTGGATTGATGGCTGTTGGGTAAAGAAGAAGAAATATAAGAAAGCCAGTGAGTTTGTAGAGTAGGAGCTATGGTGGTGGAAAGGACATTGTGGGTTTCCTTGGGTAATATACCCCCCCGACCCCTAGGCAAATCTGTACAACCCCACCATGTGCCGCCAGTCCAGACACCCAGTAGAAGGTGGGAGAAAGTTTTGAAAAAATTCTACAAACTGGCGAGGAATGGCCGCCACCAAACAGCTTCAGAACTCACAGATGTCAGATGCAAAAATGTTGCAACATTCCGCGTGAGTCTGCCTTAATGACAATTTCAGGTGATAGAAAGAGCAAAATAAGCTTCTTGTAGTTAACGTTCTCAACGGTCATATAACTAAAAACAAAAATTCATATGTGCAAACCTTTTTCACTCTCATTGATTCTGATAGCTTGTTTACTGTGAGCCCCAAATCCCTCAGACAGCTTGCCATCTTTTTTGGATCCACCCCACAGTTATTTGCTACGCGCATGTGACATCTTTTGTGAACATTTAGTTTGCAAGCTGGGAGAGGAATGCACCACAACAAATGAGTTACAAAAAAATTAGACATCGTCATTAATCAAATACCCAGATACGCTGGGAGGGTAAGAGAAAACTATTGAACACACCCCTAAATATTTCATTGAATTGAAACAGTGCCGTGTGTGTTACATCTCATTATTTGAGGAAGGCAGATGAGGAAAATCCTAGGAACCTTGTATGCCTTATTTTTTAAACTTAATCCAAGATTTACAACAATATCAAATCAAGTAAGTCAGACAAAAAAAGAAAAAACTAGCGAAAAATATGCCTGTTTACAAAGCTTTGGGTAAAAATAATTTGCCCAGTAAATGAATAGTTGAGTTATAAGGGTCAGTATTTCTTCCCATGATGCTTTACATACCTTCACACTGCATTCCTTGTCTCACGATACCATACAGAAGAGAACCACAGTGATCACAGAACGTTGGTTTTTTGTAATTGTGAACTTTGAACCTGTGAGGAATATTAAGGTTGAACCGACGCAAAATTGAACTTTGCCGTGAAAGTCCACTCTACGGGGAAAAAACAAAACAAAACAAAACCATTATTAGTACACTAAAATTCCCTTCTGCACCATGTAATATTTCACTATCAACTGTCAGTAGTGAAGTACAAGATCTTCTTTTGGGGTACTTTAAGGTGGAATGGCCCGAAGAACATGTGACTGTTTTTTATAATTCTCTAGAAACCCACCAGCCCTACAACTCCAACTAACCAATTTCTTATTAATATTTTAGCTGCTATATATTTGAATTTGGTTTTACATCAAGATAAGACTCTTTGCTGACAAGTTTGTTTATTCTCGTCACCTCTGTGGAATATTTCCAAATTGTATGGAGAATTTACTTGCAAATCATATCTGGGTGTGAACAGGTTGTCTCCCATTAGTGATCATTACATAGTTTCTCCTTCAAATTCTGAGACAGTGTCATCCAAACAGGTGATAAGAATGAAGAAAAATATCACCTAGGGGATGTAGTCTTCAAATAATCACAACTTCTTAGAAAGAAATTTTAAAGTGTTGATGTTTAGTTCATGTTCAGTTCCTTTGCAGAGATATATCCTGATATCAGGTACTTATGGCATCTTTGGAAAAATGCTGGACTCCTCCTCATCTTTCAAATTAAATTTCTATACTATTCCTGGGTCTTGGAAATTAGTTTGCAAATTTCCATGAATTTTTTAATAACTTATCTAGCTACATTCTTATAGCTATTGCAAGTTTTTGTTTTCACAAAACTTTTATTTTATGACTGGTAAGTGCCACAAGCCAATATAAGACATTTTTATTTACGACAAATGATCTAAACTTGGCCTTACTTCACCTAATGAGCAATATAAATGTCTAGCCACATTTTTTTAAGATATTTAATATATTTGCTTATGAAAAACAGTGCACAGGAAAGTAGCACAATGCGGTCCCAGACAACACAATACAATCAAAGTGTATCTCATTTTCAAAGATAGCAGCATAATCTCCTGGATAAATTATTGGTTTTCTGTATGTCTGTGTCCTAACATTAGCAAAAAAGTTACATGCGACTAAAACATTACAGCAAATTATTTGTCTGATCACCAGTGTCTTCAATAACATTTTGCAAGACGTAAAAAATCAAAACAAATTCCAGAGAATTCCATCTCAAGGATTAAAAATCAATGATATATGTTGAGCTCTCATCCTTCTAAAATCTGTGACATCAAATAAAATTGATTATCTGGTGTTGCAAAGCACATCCTAAACTGGCCTGCACCACATACCATACTAGAAGCTTCTTTACAAGCTGTACAATGTTTTTTTTAGACAAGCATTTCAAATGAAAATAAATTATAAACCTTTTTTTCACCATTAGTTACGGTTGTCCACTTCTTAGAGTTAATTCTCATTACCTGTTTGCTGGATCATGTATGGATGTTATAGGGAGAAGTTACAAGTTAATCACTTCTGGGAGTTAGAAGGTTAAAGGAAAAAGCACACAGTCCAAAGACAAAGTCAACCCTAACTTGTTCATGAGAAAATCTGATTGTGTTAGGTCCAAATGAAATAGGAAGAAATTCCTTTTAAATTCACTTCTCTTCGAGAATGCACAAAAATTCTCCTTTCCAACAAATGACTTTATAATTATACCCTTCTATGCTTTTGTTGACAATGGCTCTTGACCATAGAGCACGGGAGAATTTCTACATTTACTATAATTATAGTATATGTATTACACAAATCAATACCCTGTCATCTTCTGGTAAAACTTCGGGGGGCTCTTGCTTTTCTTCAGAGCATTGGGAGACCATATCTAAATGACATCTCTTGTGAACTACACAGGTGCAAACTGTCAACAACAACAACAACAACCACATACAAAAATTAACACATAAATTCTTATGTGAAAGAAGGAATGAATGAATGACTCAATGAATGGATGAATAAATCAATGAATGAATAGATATTCGTATTCACCTAAACAAGAGAAGGAAGTAAACTAAGTAAGTAAAACTGAATTTGAAAGCAATCTTTGCAGTAGTGAAAATGAGGCCTGGAAAAGAAAAAAAGAAAGGAAAAAAGCAAAAAGAAAAATTCAGGCCTGAGCAGAATTTGAACCCACAACCGCTGCCATAAAGGTGCAGTGTTCTACCAACTGAGCCAACAAACCAACTGGGAGCAGGTTAGGTTGTTGGTTAGGTAAACAAATGAAAGAATGAGGAAAATCAAAATCAACTAACTATGTTACATAGCAGAAAAAAGACCCGAAACATTCAACTTTATTGTCAGATGGCCAGAACAACAACTTGAACAATTAAACAATTCTTCGCAAAATCCTATCTCACTGTCCAAAAAATATGTTATTCCAACTTCTATGCAGTATTTACAGAAGGTTTTCATCGATCAAATGATCATAATCAACACACCTTGGCATTGGTAGCCCTGTTTGTTAATGATGCCCCTAAAAAGAAAAAACAACAAGGTAGATATTCAGTTAACTCTTTAACCGCTCTACTCCCCAACAGCACTATGCATATTCTCCGTACTGTTCTCCATACATTTTGTAAGGTGCTGACAAGGAGAATTTGTTTAACAATCAAGAGCTTCTTTAGTTGTTGATCATTTCCTTTATTCTCATGCCCTTAGCGTTTGATTCAAGGGCAAAATTGCAAGGAGAAATTAGAAACTAATCACTCAACAACAAACATATGAAACATGAGTGAACTGCGGTTATGAGACGTATATAAAAACGATCCTTCGCAGTAAAGCACTATTTGAGCAATAGTGGAAATCAGACCTGAAAAAAAAAAAAAAAAAAATTTCAGGCCTGAAATTTTTTTCAGGTCTGATTTCCACTATTGCTCAAATAGTGCTTTACTGCGAAGGATCGTTCTTATATACGTAAACTAATCACTCTTAGGCATTAAAGGGATTAAACCATCAGTCAAGAGCGACCTACATGTAATTGTCCTTAGAGCAGTACTGCTGAATCATTCATTCAGATCATAAGAGTAAAGGAAATGATCGCCAATCTAAGAAGCTTTGATTGTTTAACAAATTCTCCTTGTCAGTTCCAAAGAAATTAAAGTGTATAGAGAAGAGTAGAGAGAATATGCATACTGAAATTAGGGTGAAAGAATAATTTTAATTGACATCGATGCTGTGGTAAAAAACAAATCCGCAAAGGTTTAGTGTGGTTTGTACTCTTATTCAGGGCTCAACACTAACTTTTCAACTTACTAGCCAGGTGGTTAGTGACATCTTAGATGTTTTTAGATGTGACAACAAATTCAGTCTGTTTACTAACCAAACTGGCTAGTGGAAATTGAAAACCACTAGCCAAAACTGAATTTCTACTAGTCTGTGGCTAGTGGGCTACCGTTAGTGTTGAGCCCTACTTATATCTACAATGCTACAACGCTACAATGCTACAATGCTATTTGTCATCACAGAGGTCAAAATTATGTGGACTTGCAAGAAGTAGCTGAGTGAGTCCACACCTCCAAAATTAATAGGGACTTTAAGCAAACCACGACGGCCACAGCAACAAGAACGTGGAAAAACAATAGATCTAATTGGCAGAACAATACCCCAGCGCGTGCGTTCTAAAACTTTGTACATTTCTTAGCCGTCCTTTGCAAAAGAACGTGAAATCACTAATATTTGCGTCATCTGCGAAGCGAAACCGCGGCAGCAAATTATTTTAATTAACATTTGGAACTCAATGCTACTTTTATGCGATATGTTGAGTTTGAGGTCTGGCGCCCTTTGAGACGGTAAACACATGCAGCCATTTTTGAAATTCTAACTAAAAGTAGAAACTCCTTTTTTAAATGATGTCTTCCATGGCGTTGCCGTCCTGACTTCTTTAAGTCCCTAACATCTTGTCTTAAATGAGCTTGAAATAAAAAAAAGTGAGGGTTAAAACTTTGAACACTGGTTTCTTGCCACCTTTGAATTTATCCACGTTACAATCTTATAATGGATTCTTTGCCCTAGAAGTATTCCGGAATGACAAAAAAGGGCAATTTTCAAGCTTCCAAAAAAACAAAAAAAAGTGTGTATAATTAAAATTCTTCAAAAAGCATTAGTATATAAAACAGACGTAACATCTTCCTGGCAAAATTAGAGGAAAAGTACTTTAGTCTAGACAGAAATGGGGTCCATGTAATTAGCAAGTGTTAAAATATAAAATGTGGGAATAAAAGTCCAAAATGTGTATAGATGATTAAGTTTTTTTGCAAAAGGAATTGCACAGAAGATCAAGAATATAACAAATAATATTTTTCAGCCCAATAGCCATCTTGATGTAGAAATCCCTCATCAAATTTTAACCAAACTCTGGCACTCTCAGTTTAATTGAAGTTTCTCTTCAAAACCTTTTCTTAATCCACATTGACAATAACAAAATGGAAAACTACTAACATGTTGATAAAACTTTCTATATTTTACAGCCTGTTTCCAATGACTCGACAGCAGCAATTCTCTTGGTCAAGTTTTAGAGTGTTTCTTATGGAAAAAGCTTCCCTGTACTGCAATGATCCCATTCAAACCACTGGCCATTACAAGAGATTAAAAGGCTAAAAAAAGCTCAACCACAGCTCCACAAATAATCACACTTTTAATTACCAAAACCACTGTGGTCTTAGCATAATACTTGGCTCATACAAACATATTTGAGCAGCTGTTGTCTGCTGATGATTTCAAACCCACAAACTAGGATAGTGAAACAACTCATGTTGGCATAAATAAAAAGCATGTTGTGATCTGATTTAAGGCATAGAATACATGTTTCTCTTAATTTTTAGGGTTCTACAGAAAAACAACCAATTTGAGCAACCCTCCCAAAATAGAAATTTTTCATTTAAGTAAAAGTTAGTTACACCAAAGTGTCAGAGCTTTCTTCAGTCTACTATTAAAAACACAATACCACCCAAGTTCAAAGCATGCTTGTTGACAACATTCTGACTTTTAATCTCAAAACTGAATGGGTGAAACATTTATTTGTAAGATTAACGGCAGAATGAAAAACATTAATTTTTGTGCCATACATAGTGAACAAAAAAAAAAAGTGAAATTACCATTGCAATAAAAACATTTTAAGCAGCTGAAGGTAAACTCTTTCTAAGCAAATTCTAAATCATCTTACCGGTAATGAACAATTTATGCTAAAAGGCCTCTCGAGAGACAAGGCATCTTTTTGAGGCTTTAATACATGTACACTCTGCAATAGCAGCTGGGCATAAATTTAGTTTAAGAACTACTAGAAGAATTTTGGTAATGGAATACAAAACTAGGTACAATAAGCCTATTATACTTAATAACTTGGTTTTATCAACTTAGAGGTGCCTGAAAACAAATTCTAAAGTTCTTGATTCAAGGGTTAACCCTTTGTCAGAGTGAATCGAGGAACTGAGGGTTGCGTGTGGTTAACCTACAGAAAGATGAAGATGTGCTGTTGGTGGTGGGAACAAGGTAATGAGAAAAAACCAGGAATGAATCAGTTGAATGAAAAGCATTTGTTAATAACATGACAATTTGGAGATAAATAATTTAAAATGCAAAGAACTCACAACATTTTAATATCCAAAGTCCAACACTTAAGAGGTTTGATTATCTTTTAGGAGAGAAAATAAAGACGGACCATGAAAATTTTATCAAAGTAATAAGAAGGACTAGACAAATGGATTAAAAAATATTCAAAATAAAATTCAGTTAAGACGAAAAGAGTGGTTGCCATTAATCAGGTAGTTAATCTACCTCGTAAAAAGCAATAAAAATTGTAAGATATGATTCAGTGTTCTATGTTTTAGCAGGTTTACATTATCCTAAAAGAATTCAAACCCTCAAATAAAGGCAATTTCAAGTGAACTAGGAAAATCCTGATTTTCATGCCACATGTTGATCAATTCTTAGGGTTTGTATCTGTTATTATAATAGGTCAAGAAACTTGATCAGAGCTTGATTTGACAGCCACAAAAACCCCCAGAAGTAGAAGTGAAATTATTTACAAATGTTATTCCTGAGCAGTTTTGCACTTGTTTAATACTAACTTGAAATGTAACAATGTGAACAAACATGTTTAAGCTACACAAGATTGACAATATACAATTCAAGGTCTTATTCTTCAGTTGCATCATGAAACCCAGCCTTTCACAAAGCACACACTTAAAGATAGTTTCACCCCCTTCCCTTCTGCCATCATTTACTTCCAAAGCTAACTGCAATAAAGTTTTTCTCTGTAAGAATTTATAACACACTTTGAACAAATCAGTCAGTCTCAGGTGTGAACAATATATCTTTGTTTTTTTCTGCTTTTGTTTCTTTCTCCAGTACACCACATGTTGACATATCACCATATTGATATCGAGATTCATCAAACGCAGCTTTCAAGATTAATATTTCATGGTCAAAGACTAAAGGAACAGACATGTCCATTGTCCAGTCTTGCACAAAGACTGTACTGCATAATCATTCCACAAGTTTCTTTCAGTTCAGGTTCAAGCATATTTTCATACTTGGCTGTAGAAATCAAAACAAAATTGAAACAAAGAAACCTGGATTCTACATTTCCTTTCACTCCACTTCAAGTACACTAACTTCTGCTATCGTTGTGATGTCATTGTAATTCATCACAGAGTCAAATTTGATTCTATGCTCTTAAATGTAAACAACAGATTTTAGCTCCCCTAGTTTGCATACAGCAAGTGGTCAGGAGTATAGTCTTTTCTTGATCATGCAACTTCTAGTTGCAGAATGTTTCCCCTTTTGCATTTGCTAAGTTATGATTTTAACTTATTTACTTCAGACAGTAGGAAAAAAAATAACAGAATTTCATTCAGTCATACCTGAGCAATTTTGCACTTATTTAATATTACCAGTACTGTCTTCCCCACACAAAATGCACAACTCATAGAAATGTAACAACATGAAGAAACATGTTAAACGTAAACAGGATCAAAGGTGTACAATTAAAGGTTGGATTCTTCAGCTGCACGACAAATCATAAACAGTAATAGCACCTTTGAACTTAAGCGCAAACCGTGGCTTCTTTTTCATCCATTGCACTCGTGCAGCGAAAAACTGTAAACATGTACATCTGTTTTGGCTGTTACACTCTATACAATAACTTCCACAAAATAAAAAACATATTTGGAACGTGATAACTTTTCCATTATCAAACACATTTTCAAAAACATTTTAAAGTTTGATCATACTTCACACACTTTTCATATTTCAGGATTTTTCTGTAATTTTGGAGAAAAATTTATTTCAGGGAGATCAATTACCTTAATGTATACCAAATTTACCCTTCGATAAAGAAATAATTCCAATTTTCCTCAAGTGATCTTGTTGACTCAGTATTATTTCAATTCAGTTGAAATTCTTCAACTTTCCTGCCATAGCACTGTTAATAATAATGTTGTGCAAATTTGTTTATATCAATCAAATTCACAAGCAACCATCAAATCATCTCATAATTCTGCAAAATTTGCTTCTTCTGCATAACAAGGCAGGCACCGAAAATTTCTCATGATGTAATAACCTCGCACATAAAAAACCAAACAACTTCTTAATTTAAAAAACAAAATAATAATATTAAAACTATATAAAATAAAATTGCATTCAATTTAATTATTGTACATCAAAATGACGTGAAAAGATGCTTCAAAGAGAAAAATAAATTATTTCGCAAAATTGTTCGCAAGTTGAACGTACTGAAACAGTCGTGGTGTCAAAGCCGATGTGAAGTGGCTCAGACAGACAGTAGCTTGGAATGTGCTTGGGAAAAAAAATAATACACATACGGTTGCTTACTAAAGGAGATCGCAAACCACACAGTCAAAACATTTAAAACAAAATTATGCATTTCATTTATCCCAAAAGTGTTTACAAGAGAAGTCACACGTAAGAAAATGAAACGGGAAACTATCCACGGTTTTTTTTGGTTTTTTTTTTTGACATAGATTAATTTTTAATAGGTTTAATCGTGTCCCATTCAACTTATTGCTACCTTTTTATTCTTTCTTTGTGACTAAAGGTACAGTGTCCTCTTGTTCAAAGCTTATAAATTGGTCACGTCGGTGGGGTAACTAAGATCGCCTGGAAAAGCTTTAAAAAGGGGTGATAAATTCTTAGCACGAATACAATCAAGTCGAACACTTCCCAGTTTAGAAACATTCTTTTAAAAGGATGCAAACACTAGAAAAGCGACTTCGTAAAATGTTTAATACCCCAGTAAAAGCTGTTATGATATTGCTTGGTAAACAAATACTTTCAAACCTCAGAGAAGAAATGTCAAGCGTGCCTACATTGTAAGTCACAAGAAGGTTGTCACTCAGGGTAACTCGAAAGGAAAAAGGTTTATTGAGCACGGCAAATTTTCCAAAAGAAGCCATCCTGCACGTAAAAACTAAATTGAGGGCATCTCGTCTAGCCGTTTAAAGTTTCGGATCATATTTTAAATGCAAAAGGAAACTAATCGGCCAAACCAGCTGAAAAGGAAAATGTCATTGTTTCTTTTTGTTGTGGTAGTAAGACACGTCGGCTTTCAGTCACACAACCAAAAGCGTAAATTATGGATCATTTTCATGCAAAATCATCCACAAAAGAACACAATACGAAAGCTATAACACTAAAATGTCTTTCTCACCAGATGAACTCTTTGCAGTGACTACAAAAAGTCGGCTGTCTGAGGAAGGTTGCCATGAATTTGTGGCCGCTTATTTGATGCACTCTTCGACGCACAGCCCCTCTTCGGGCTTTGATGCCGCCTTCCCTTTCCTTGAATACTTTTCTCTCTCTGTCTGTTAACAATAAAAACAAAAAACAATTCTTAGTTGAATGCATTTTACCTGAAACAAGAATTACTTAACTTAAATACACAGCTATTAGCGGCCTTGAATCACCACTTTGTCGCTCTGTAACACACAGTCTGCATGACGAATGAAAAGTCGATTTAGATCGAAGCAACATCTTGCGGCGATCGAAGCTCGCATCGTCGCGTTCTAATTCCACTTGTAGACGGTGAACACAAAACATTACCACACAAATTATTTTTCAAATGTCAACAATAGCATGACGGAAAGGTTTTCTGAGGAAAAAGTTTCATTCAGAGGAGATCACAAACGGTTCGAAACTCGACATGAAAATTTACAACTTACCTTGCATCGCCGGTTTAAGTTCGATATAAAGGTGAACTTTTCCTTCGGGCTCGAGTGGAATCTGGAAATGCATGATAAAATGGCATTAGATACAGACAGCATTGTGACTAATTAAGTCCCTTTAGAGAAAGAGAAACTCAAACAAATTGTTCTAACCGTACCCAGATATCAGAGGTTCCCGAATTGATGATCTCTTCCAAAGGCACAGACGAATTCGCCAGAAACGGATCGGGCGGCATTATTGCGTTGTGAAATACAGTTATTCCTAGTGTCTCTCCATTTTCTATCTCACTTTCAAACTCCTCGTTCCATATTGGCGTCGAAGTTTTCGGTTTTGGAGATGTCTGCGCTATATGAACATCATCCACATGAACGGATACATACGGATCGATAGATTTGACTCTTCTCTGAGCCAACATCGCCGGTTTTAAGTCTCTAGCCTCCAGCACCTTTAATTTGACGGAACCCGTGAACACCATGTCGCTGTCAAAAAGATCCCTTTGTCAAAGAATGGTACAGAAACACTTCTAAAACCTACGGGAAGTTCGGCATTCCCCACTTTGTTCGCGTCGCCGAAACAACCAATATTACACTCAGCTCTAGTAAATGATAACAATATTCTAATGAAATCACAGCGGAAGAGGACAAGAATTTCCCATCATTCACAGTACTTTCATGAAGTTTCGGAAAATTACGAGAACGTTCGGGGAAGCATCTCGACTATTTTCGGCATATTACGAGCTTCTTCGGCCAGGGTGCGGCAATTTGAGGTTCCGTTATGAAAGGAAGTGTTTTAAAAAGATAATGCAAAGAAAATGAAATGTGTAATATTCGTGTATTTATTTATTATAATATTTATCCAATCAAAAAGGGTGTGAAGCTCTGAAAGACGCTAAAAATATTCGAAATATTTTCCTTTCAGCGGAAAATTGGATTAGAAAGGATTCTTAACAAAATTGATATTTGTCACTTGAAAGTGATTGTTGTTAGAATTCCATTCCATTTACTAGAAGCAATCGTATAATATATAAACAGAGAGAACTTGAATCCGGCGATTACAATAGCAGACACTAAAAAAATCTTAAAACAAAGTTTGATTTTTTTGTCGTTGGATAAAAATATAAAGACGACTGTTTGGACGAACTCTGTCAACGATGAAGATCGTTCCTGATAAAGCGTCACCATGACATGTAAAAAGCGATAAATTTGGAAATATAGAGATAGCAACGGTCAAGAGAATATGTTCATTTTCTATTGAAGAAATTATTCGGCCTTAAAAAGATAAAAATAATTATAATAACTGTTTATGCACCAACAGAGAATTGGCGTGGGATGTCTGTAAATAAAAAAAAATATATCGGCGCCCCTACATGATGTATGGGTGGAGAACACCAACCAAAAAAGACGAAAACGGAAATGGTTGCGTTCACTT
>NC_142524.1:28404890-28407390 GCF_964205215.1 Stylophora pistillata
TGGTTGGCCGGTTTCATATCTCCTGGATATTGAGGTTCTTTCATATGTAAAATCTCTTCTACTTGTTATCAGTCACAGTTTTGCTCAACTCATTTGTAAACACGTTAATTTTATTCACCCGACGTGTTGTTTTGACTCAATTTCCGGCACAGAGGGTACCAATGCCGCTCCTTTTTCAAGTTAATTTGTTATTCTACCGCGAAAAAGTTGAATTTAATTTTACTGATGTAAGAAAAAGAAAAACTTTTTCTTTTAAAGCATAATCGCTACGTTGATACACCAGGTTACCATGCTGAGAGTGCTATCTTAAAATGTAAAAAGAAAAAAGGAACTCGTAGGCCTTTCCGAGCTGCTATCAAATCACTGGTTCAAATACTTTCAGGTGACCCCGGAAGTTCTGTTCTCTCTCACATGCAATCTCAAAGGGTTATATCAGTGTAATACCAGGGTGGGGTTAATACGGCTTTTATCTTCTTGAGTTTTGCAAATGAGGATTAGTAGAAGGAGTCTTAAGCATGCAGCAAGCGGTAATTAACATGCAACATGAACAATTAATTGGCATGTTAAATAATTTAAATTAGGTTTCCAACTCCACTTCTTGCCAAAATCCTCGATCAAAGCAACGATTAGGTCGATATAACTCGTCCAGAGTATAACGTTTTCTTGTCGAATATCGAGCCGTTGTTGTCTTTATATCTGATAATTCCAATGACTCCCTGAAAGAAATGGTCACAGCAAGCTTTATCAATGACCTTGTCTTGCTGAATGCGCATGAGCCGTGAGCACAACGTGAACGGAAGAGTGGTATTGTAAATAACCTGTTAATTCAGCGTCTGGACAGTGTAAAAACGAGTCCTTATTTGAAAAAACGAGCGTCATCTAAAACATTTGTCTCTAATTTTTCGAGTACTTCACATCACGTCCGTTTTAATCTTCTTCATCTTAAGCCACTCTAGTGCCTTCCTGGTTTACTGTAACCTCCTTTGTGTTTCGTTTTATTTCGTTTTCTTTTCTTTTCTTTTTATCATGCCGAGCTGATAAAGAAATTAAATGCAGCACAGAAAACGACTCAAAGATGCTGCTCTTTAGTTCTTCGTTAGGTAGCCTTGCAAGGCCTGACAGAACACTAAAGTTTTAGTCTTGCCACGCAGTCTCTTTCTCTCATGTGATCTTCACATTTCATAGATCCGCGCATTCTACATTTTGACTCTTTTTGCTTTTCTTGGACAAAAACAATTGAGTGCGAATGAGAGACACGACTTTATTTTCAGGATCTTGTCAACCTCCAGTCTGCAAGCTCCGCATTGCACTTGTGAATACACGCGATAAACATAAATCCACGCGCGCATACCATTGGGGTGTGATTAATTATCAGATTAGCTTTAAATGTCTGCCTCTCTTGCTTCTAGAAAAACCGTTACCACAACGATAAGCCAAAATAGAGAAGCAAAAATTGGTAGATCTCTAGGTGATAAGTAAATATGAATGGTCACTGAAGTTTCCAGAACATGAACGACATTGTGGTGTTCTATTAATGGAAAAATGACACAAAACGAAAATAAGTAGCCAGGTTTCCATCCTAGAAAGACTCTCACCTGGCAATTTCTTTAGATTCTGTTCCTTTTGAAAGCTTTTCCCCTGAAATGGTGTCTTTTGTTTTATTTGTAATTTTTTCGTTTCTTTTGGAGGCCACAAAGTTTCTAATTATTTCAGGACTGCGTGATCTTGAGCTCGCACAATGTTTAGGATCAGGGTCCTCAATGTCTATTTGTTTTGGATTAGCATGAGAAGGCACTCCCTCAACTTGTCCTGTGGCGTCCTGAATCTCCAGAAGACGCAACTAACGGCGTATAAAGCGAGGAACACAAGCACACAGGCAGCAATCACAATTATCACGGTTGTCCGGTCTACGGCACCTGAAGAGAAAGGTTCGGAGGAAAAAAATTACGATGAGTTTGAAACTTCTGTAGAAAAATATTGAGACATGCCCCTTTCGTCTGCAAATATCCTCGCTTTCAAGATGAAGCCAAGGGCAAAAAATCACTTATATTCAACAATTATTCGCCTCAGGTTCGGTGAATATCGTCGAATAATTCCCGAGACGAAGTTGAGGGGATTATTCGACAATGTTCACCGAACCTGAGGCGAATAATTGTTTTAGTATAACTTCAGAGCTTAACAACAGAGAAATGTCTAAAATCATAACATTTTAGTAACATTTATTAGCATTTTATTTTAACATTTTATATAAACCGGGTGGAGCGGTTTATATAGCGTCATATAAGGAACCGCTCGACCAATCAGATTGCTTGAAACTCTTTGCTTAGCTCTGAAATTATACTATTATTGTTATTATATTATTGTTAGTGTTTATATATCATTTATTTGGTTATAATTTTATTGCATTCATATCGGATGCGATGCGTTGATACGCGTTATCAATTAATAAAGTAGAAGTAGAACGAAAGGAAAAGCAAGGATAAAGAGTGTCATTTGCATT
>NC_142524.1:28689890-28769890 GCF_964205215.1 Stylophora pistillata
AGAAATTACAAAAAGTATCTAGTTTTCAAGACCTTTCTCTGCATAAAATCAATCGTTCCCATAGACGATCACCAGTTGAATGTACAAAAGTGCTGTGAAGAAAGTTATGACGGTTTCATTTCTTGAATGCTGGTTTACACAAAGAATATTGACAAGAATGAAGACTTGACTGCCCTTAAAGCTGCCTTGAAATTCTGGTTGACAACAACAACATTTTCAATTTGGCAATCAGTTGATAGCAATTTTTGCACCTTGGTTGAGTAGAGTTGAGCTAAGCCAAGAAAAATTTTGCGATTACCAGGTGGTGGGGGGGGGCCCCTGGAGGAAAATCAACGGATGACAACTGCAGAACCCTTAACACTCAGCCACTGAATAAACTTCATAAACTGTAACCACATCAAAATCTAAAGCCTACAACAAACTCTAGTTTGGAGTGCAGGTAGTCCATGATCTTACGCTGAGCCCTCTAGATGAGCAAACATGCTCTAAAAGAAAGTGCTTTAAACATGTTTAAATCCCAAAAGATAATTACAATAACAATAACAATACAATAACAGTGCAGACAGTAACAATACAATACAATACAATAACAGTGCAGACAGCCGAAAATTGAAGGATATTTAGCTATTCTGACTCTTAAA
The DNA here is from genome assembly GCF_964205215.1 of Stylophora pistillata. Lineage (NCBI taxonomy): Eukaryota > Metazoa > Cnidaria > Anthozoa > Scleractinia > Pocilloporidae > Stylophora > Stylophora pistillata. The sequence goes on from NC_142524.1 coordinate 28,690,532, forward strand.
AACATCTCTACAGACCAGAGGTTGGGACTCCTGTTTTGTATTCTTCTGAAGAAAAGTATCTGAAATTCAATTGAAAGCAACTTAGGTATAATTCTACAGTCAACTCCACTTTCATAACAATACCAAACGCCACTTTCATAACAACACCAATAGAATAAATTGTATTAGATTTATTACTTACGACTTGATGATTGGGCCCAACTGAGTACCAAGGTCTTCACAATGAAACCATCTTTCCCAAAGAGGTGTTACACCATCCTCACAAAAATACCTTTTAACAAATTCATGATATTGTTATCAAGAAGACAACTCTTACTAACATGAATGGATAGCTGTAATGACTTACTAATTAAACGATGGGTTTCAAAGTTAGACAGATGAGCAAGCTACCTGCTACTTTGTACCACATCATCCTTTCTGATCTAGAATTGGGAAGCAAGGAAATTACCTTCTAGGATTCTATATACTAAAGGGGCTTTTGTCTCTAATCCAAACATACTTTTTCTAATCAAAGAAAATGTGCAAAATTTACAGAACTTTAAAACCCACAAATTGCCAAGCTACATAATAGGTAAGAGGAAGTGGCTCAGCGGTAGAGCATTGGAGGCTGGAATCCAAAGGTCTGAGGTTTGATTCATCACAGGGACTCAGATTTTTTTCTTAGTCCCATGCTTATAACAAGACGAAAAACATCTTTCTCTATTTCTTCACTGTACTTTCTTGTTCTATTAACAATACATAATAGGTTGTTTTGCATGCCCATGCCTTTACCAGCTGCACAGGACATGAGTCCATCATAACACACCTTAGACCATCTGTTTCCTCAGGAAGTCTCTCTCTTTCAATGACCTAAAATGCAAATTATCTGATCTATCAAAATCACTAAGCCTTCTTTGTTCTGAAAATTCAAACTCAGAGAGATGTAATTTGATATTTTTTAACTCTGACCTAAATTTATCATTTCAACAGATTTTGAATTGTAATAATTTGTATTGGATGGATTGTACAAAAATTCAGTTGCCTGAAGTGAAAAGTAGACAAAAACAGAAGTAAAACATCTAGCACTATACCAATCCCACAGTGTTTTCCTTCCGTTGAGGAGAGTGCTGTATCCTGCTTGGAAGCACAAAGACCTTGGAAAAATAAAAACATTGTTGAACCAGCTGTGATGTTGTTTCTTTAAACCACTGACTTTGGCAATAAATCTAAGGATAAAATGTTTTGAGGTTCAAATGATTTTCATTGTTTGAAATTTTTCACACCAGTTTATGGTTGTCAAAATAAACTGAAAACTGGCACATTGCACCATCAGCTCCTCTGAAGGACCCATCAACTGACTACTCTGAAAGTTTCTGGCTCAATTCTTAGCGTGGAAGCATGGTTAAGTACAGCCTTCTTTGCATCTCAGTCCAGTTACTCAAAATCTCTTTTTGACAACCCTGCTTAAGTTTAAACATCGTTTTCCTTTTTTCAGATTTTGATTGTGAAACTAGATTGAAAAGTTAAAAGTAACCAAGAAAATTCAGAACCACTTAGTTATGGTTAGAAACTATCTTATATTTCATTTCAATTAATGAAATTCTATCAACTGGAAAATAACACTTAAAAACTGATTGAACTGAGCATAAAATACCTCTCCCTCTTTGATGATCACATCCTTTGGTTTTCCTTTCTCAATGATTCTCAGGTTCATGTCTCCTTTAACCATGTAGAAAAACTAGCGAGACATTGAACAACTCTTTACAAATACTCCTTTTTAGCTCAGCTAAATGCCCTTCTAAAGTAATAAAGAACCTTTGATTTTACATTAGGACAACACTCTCTAGCAGATTGCAATCAATCTTTATTTGCCACAAACATCACTTTTCAGATGCAACTATCAGTTGTTAAAAAATGTTATTCTTTCAAACATTTACCCTTGAGGGATTAACTCTTAACCTCCCAGAAGTGCTTAACAGGTAACCTCTCCCTATTGCATCCATAAAGTATCTAGCAAACAGGTAACAAGAATACTCAAACTTATCAGGTAGATGTTTTTATCTACCCTAGACTCTTGTTAACAATTTACATGGAAATGTGTAGCACTGAGGAGAGAGTTATCTTGGTAGTTAAAGGGTGAATTGAGAAAAACTGCCTATTCTAAAAACCAATTTTATGGATATTGTATCAAAATTGGGTAAAATTAAAGAACAGCTCTCCAAAATATCTGTCGGCCAACTGTTGGCGAACGAAACACAGAAAACACAATGAAAACACAACAGAAACACCATGAAAACATGGGTTTGTGCAATTTTGTGAGTCTGAAAAAATTTACATGTATTGCTAAATCTAAGTAACTAAACTCTTCCCATTTCAGCAGAACGAAATGTTTCAGTCAGATACTACACATCAAGTTCACATAAATGAAGATCGATAAGACCAATAATGCCTCACACTTGAAATTTACCTCTATTGAGTGTTTGTCAAAATTCATTTTGAAGTAATTGTGAAAGTTCAAACTCACCAAGATGACAGTCTATTTAATCATTTCTGAATTGGTTTTCATTATGTCAGCCAACTGTCAACGAACAGTCAGCCGACAGTTGGCCGACAGATATTTTGGGGAGCTCTCCTTCAATTTTACCCAAAATTGAGGCCTCTGAGAGTTACTTCTTAACAAATTCTGGTACAAAACCTTCTGGACATCAAATAGCTACCAATACGCTCATAGAGAGAACTATACTTCCAAATATTTTCTGGCACAGTTTGCTAATAGCATTATGTAGGTCTGATTTGTTTCTTTCATGTACGTTTTCAGCAGTGTAGATTATATCAGGAAATGATATTTTCACTGTTAGTTTGTCTAACCTTACCTCCTCTCCCTCGTCAATATGATAATCTTTTCTGACATTTGGTCCACCAACAAACATCACCTTTAACTGCCCTGCACCATACCTAAGGTTGAAAAAGGAGAGCAAAACTTCTGTTTCACTTTTAAATGTCAAGGATTTTCATTGGTTTTATAACCTATCAAGCACTTTCCTGCAGATTCTCCTTTTTCCATTAAGCTCTCTTGAGTGACCAAGACAGAATTTCACCTTACAATAACAAAACAATATTAAGCGCACAAGCAATGACATTAAAGAAATATTTCAATTGCATTTAGGGGATTATCATTTGATCCAATACCACATTCTCCTAACTAACATCATGAGAACTGTTTTACAGACAGTAAGGAAAATTACTTATGAGATCTTGGGAGTGAAAAGGTTGTAAAAAAAAAACAACAACAACAACAACAATTTTCTGCACAGAGTAACTCCCACAAAAAAGAAAAAATTTCCCCAAAGTTACAATTTTCAGTGCAATAAAGAAACCTGAGGAAAATAGGTAAGGGGGATTGGCATTTTTTTCAATAATTTACTTTCGTGTCCTTTCTTTTAGGCAGAAAGGTCTGCCAAGACTTTTAATTTTAATCACTGCAAGATTTCTAATAGATTGTATTGTAACTCAGCAAGTAATAAGGTAAAAATTTTACAACTTCCTGTGTTGTTAAAATTCTCATACTAAAAGAGGAAATTGCAGAAAAAAAAAAAGGAAAAAAATTGCTCCCAAAAGACAGAAAAATGAAGACACCAATTTGTTAATGTTGACTTTCACACGATTTTCCTTAACACTCCAACAATTTAATCTTTTAAATAAATTATCCCATTAGTTGTTAGTTAATAGGTTTTTAATTATACTATATTATTAGGCCTTTTTTTAATAGCTTCATTAGAAAATAGTTGATAGATTATTAATTGTGTCCCCAATTAGTAGAGGGGTTCTTAGCCCCATTGGCTAGATATTTCAAGACACATTAATAAAGTTTATGTATGGCTGTATGTTGGCAGTGTAGTTAAAATTTTGAGTTGTAAATTATAACTTACATGAGCACATGGCAAAATCATTTGACCACATGCTCTATGTTGTACATTCTCACCAAGCCTACTCTCTTGTATTATATTCATTTTCTTATACACTTCCTGAAATGCTTTGATGGTTTCTAGCTAGATTATTAACATTTCCATTTGAACCAAATTGTTTTTACTCTCTTGTGGTATACGAGACAAGCCTAACATTACTACTGCAGCCTGTCCCTGCACCCTTCACTGGTTAAGGCCATGTGATTAGTCAGCAACCAATAAGAAATGATACATCTTGTTCTGTGTATAATAGGGACATTTTTACGATAATTTACCATCTAGATACATCAAAATAACAATTGAAACGTTCCTTTCAAACAGGCAACCATTAAAAGAACTACAATCTGTGGGCTCTTAATTTACAGTGTAAAAACCAGTGGCTTTTAAAAAACTTACGTTCTGCAATAATTAAAATGAAGGTGTTAATTTATTGATGACACTCACAATAACTTAATTGCTCCTTGATTAGTAGGACAAGTGATAAACTTTCCAATGATATTGTGCCCCTTGTATTCATAAAAGGTGCCATACCTTTTTAACTGCATGGAATGTAGGAAATGACATTCCCAATTATGATGTTGCAAGATATTGCCCCCTTGAAGAACTATTACCACATAAATTTTACAGCCTTACTTTACTTTAAACATATTTGTAAAAAATAAATTCTTTGCCTGAATTCTGAATGTTTTTTGATAAAAAACGTTGGGAGCTGCGAAATATTCAAATTCTTATTCTTAGGGAAACTAGATTTTCAACCGCACTAATCATGAGTTTGCGACAGCCCTGAAAGAGCGTGCAATATATATACAAGCTTATAAGTTTTATCAACTAGTAAGGAATAGGAACGTTAAAAAACAAGTGACCTTCAAATAGTTTTCAAGTTATTTTCGTGTGTTTGGAGAAGAGTGAGTGAGATAAATGCGTCAAGACTCTAGGATCGAAACAATTCACTAGAAATTGGCAGCGTTCTTGGGAAGGCTACTCACATTAATTTGTTGCAGACTGGCGGGAGAAATGAAGTTTTGTTTTCGTCGATCCATTTCAGCATATTCAGTGGATCTCCTAACTGAGGGTTGTTCTTCTTGGTTACAACTTCTTCGCCATTTTCATTTCCTGGTCTTTTAGACATAATCGAATGATTATCGGGGAAAATAATATGAATCCGTGACTAAAGTTGTTCAGTGAGCGCAAATGGGAGAGTAATAACGAGCGCACGTGAAAGTACTGCCAGTCAGACCAATATACTGCGAACCGACTGGTGCGAGATTACACGTTCAAGTTACTTTAATTTTTTTTTTAATTATCATCATTTTTATTTTATTTTTTCCTTTGAAAAAAAGTTCACGAGGTAAATTGGCACAATTTCTGGGAGATATAGAAGTTTTAAACTGTCTTTATTGATAATGTTGTAATTAAAAATTAAAACAAAACCTTTTTAGCTTGGAAGAACACAGTCGAAAAGCCTTTTGGGGATATCACTGTCTCTACCCCTAAGAGTACCAAAAGGGTGGCTACAAAGTTATGACTAATTTATTATCGCTTTCTAGGGCCTTGTGGTTTCGCCAAACTTGTGCATTCAGAATCATTCGTAGAGTTGATCCAGGTGATATCTGTCGCCGTCTGAAGTAAGATTATCATGGCTGCTCCAGCAAGTGTCAGTAAAATGTACGTAGAACAGTTACGGGCAGAAGCAAGCTTGGAACGAACGCCGATTTCGACCACGGCAGCTGCACTTACTAAATATGTGGAGCAAAATCTTCAGTCCGATCCTCTGGTTACGGGAGTGACTAGCTCGGTGAATCCCTACAAGGAGAAGTCTTCCTGCCTTTTATTTTAGCCCAAAGAGACTGTCGTTGGCTTGGATTATTTTCAAAGTTCGTTGGATTGCATGTGAGATTGGAAAGATGCAAAGGCTACGGCAATAGTTCAAGTTTTTTGACACTGCAAGCATGGACACTTTCTCTTTCTGTAGTTTGCTTCTACATTGCATGCAGATCTGCCGAGACTTCGACTTTCTTAAATATCGGTTTTTTTTTTAATTGCTACTTCTTGGAATCATTACTTTTTATTTATTTAATCAACGATTAGTGATAGAGGACGCTTTGCTTCTCATCTGAGTTTCGTGTTGGAAAACTCGTCAACATGAACTGTATTTCGAGCTGGGATACGAAATTATGCGGTCAAAATGACCCCTTTGTAAACAAAGAACATCTGTCTAGCAACGTGCAGCCATTTTGACATTATTTGACTCTATTTCTAGGATAACCATCCGGGCTGATCTCCAGTATATCTTTATCAATATTGGAATCATTGTGTGCAACCGATGTTTTATGGAAACTGAAATGTATCTCAAGCCAACTTTCTGTTAAGGTAGATCGAATAGGTATCTCAGAAATACATTAATATATACTTATGTTGACGGCATGTGCTGTAGCTTTGTAGTTTTTTTTAAATCATCTCTTTTTTTGCCCAAATGGGCCATTTGGAACAAAACTGTGCAAAATGAGGTTGATTATTTTAAAGGGGCAATGCTTTGCAGGTTTAGTTTTATCGTGAGGTAGTGAGTGGTTATGATATATTATTACCACAAGATCAAAATAACTTGGAAAAAAAGTGGTTAAAACTAAGAAAAAAGAGGCACGAGACCAACTCTTGTGTTTTTTTCCATCTTGCTCAGATGATGTTTTCAGCTCTATTCATTTAAAACTATGTTTTTCAGTGTCAAAAACTGATAGAGCTTTCCAGAAGAAAATAAACAGATTTATATATTTATTTCTGTGGCATAACCCCTTTAAGTAACAGCATTCAAGGAGAAAATATTACATTAAGTCATGGTATAATATTGTTATATCTTATTTGTTTGATATCGTTATATTGAGATTGAAACCAAAATTGTTGCATTGTAGACACTATTTGGTTCTCAACTGGGTTAATAAAGACTCTCCTCTGAGATGAAACTATGTGACAGCTTTCTTTTGCTTTGCTTTGTTTTGTTTTGTTTTTTTGCTAACTGCATTAGAAGCTTAGATCACAAGATAAGCTTGAAAAAAAGGGTGAAGTTAACTTGCTTATTGTTAACCCCATTTAACACCATAACTTGGAAGATCCAAATGTAATTTTTTTGCTTTTATTATCTTTAATTTCTTATCATGTCTGCTTTACAAATTTGATGTGAAATAAAAAACTATCAGACATTCGATATCTTTTTTTTCTTATTACCTTTCTACACTAAAATAGCATCTGAGACATTACTTGTCCCCAGATTCAAACCTTTGAACTGTTAAGAGTGACTAGCATCTAATTTCTCCTTACAATATCAGCCCTGAGTCACACATGTAGGCCACGAGAATAAAGGGAATGATCACCAACTAAGGAAGCTCTAAACTGTAAAACAAATCCTCCTCGTCAGCACCTCAGGAAATGTGTAGAGAGGGTATGGAGAATATGCATACTGATGTTAAGATGTAAATGGTTTAATGGAGAGATGAGAAATATAAAGGGCTGGGAAGGGATATGGTTTCTACCACTTGACAGACCGTACCTTGCTAATGCAAATCCTTCAGTTTCTTGGACTGCTGCTGCTTCTTTCATCAGACTTACATGTTGATTGTACTGGTTGTGACTTTCTCATTTTTGAGATTGTTCAATTAGATTGTCCATATCATGGTCCATATAACTACATGTATCAATGTTTTTCAAAGTAGAAAATTGAATTTTAAGGGGTGAAATAAAGCTTACAGTGGCTCAGTGAAATTTCAAAGATTTTCAAGATAATCCTTTAGCATAGATATATTTTAAAGAACTCCCGTCAAAATATTATAAAAATAGCAAATGAACCGCATGACTCAAATTTTAAAATCCAACGTCCGAGTATTTTGATCGGAATCGTCGACAAGCTCCGGACGTGACCGAAAACAAAGCGTTTTCAGTCGTTTGCTTTACTGCTCATGCTCGGAAATAACCTCACCCTTCTCACTTGCGGCTTCTGTTTCACAGTGACAAGATTAGTGCGAGTCGGAAGGTTTCAGGGAAAATTCGAAAGCGAAAGACCAAGAGGATCAGAAGTTACATTTATCGGGCGAGCAAATTCTGGTACTTAATCCTTGCAGCAATGTCCTACGCCACAACAACAGAGACCCTCAGAATTCAGAGAATCACCGTGGATCAACTTAGAACAGAACTGAAAGTTAATCGCATCAAAGTGTCAGAGGCAGCTAACGAACTGAAAACCTACGTGGAGAAAATTCAGCGAGATGACCCGCTTGTTACGGGAGTTCCTGGAAACCAAAACCCGTTTAAAGAACGGGGCTCTTGTACTTTGATTTAGAACAGTAGTGTGTACAAAGCCTCGCGCATTAAAGTCCAATTGAGATGCAAGTTCAATAGACAGTTTGGGTATATCACTCGATGTGACCTTTTGTTTCTCTTTCAGTCTTACTCATTACAGCTTTTCCCGTGGTATTTTATGGCTTTAAACACTGCGATTATGCCATTTTTGGAACTGATCACTAGTGATCTCTTCATCTTGGTAAAGCGAATACATTTTGATCCGCAATCTTCTTCAAATAATAGTGGAAAATGGAAGAGTGTCAGGAAACGCATAGCGGCGACCCGTGGTTTTGCTGTTTCGTGATTCATTGTTGTAATGGGTGGATGTGCCACCTAAGGAGGTCAAGCAATTTCTTTCAGTGTATTCTCTGATATAACGAACGCAAGTGATTATGTTTAGAGTGAATTTGTTCCTACCCTACGGTTGATCGAAGCTTTTCAATTGTGAAATATCACGTACTTGTAAATCTTGCTGGAAATAAATAAGTTCAATTATTCTACATTTAAGCTCTTTCGGGTTGCATCGAGAGAGAATTGAGGTAAAGCTACATAATGGAATATTGTATTTTACTTACTTCATTGTATTAAAGGACTGACATTATTGTTGTTCGGAATGTTTGATCTTTGATGAGAGGATTATAAATGGTAACGTGCGAGATATTCGTGTTCGTCACTTACTTGGGAGGTGTCTTCGCAGGATTTTTTTATTTAGCCGATTAGGGAGGAAGTAATCTGAAATTTTCTCAAATAACAGCTCTAGTGTTTCAGCCATGTCTATGTAATCCAGCATTTTCATAAATTAAAGTATTCGAAGTGAAAATGGTTCTTCCAGTAATATTTTTGAGTGCATCTTCAGTCTAAGTTATAAGGACAAAGTGCGTTCTATCTAATCTCCATGCATTGTGACTTCGGATAAACAAATCATACAAGAGAGAAAGCGAAGATTTCACATGCTCAGCTCGAAGGCCTGGTTTGTCAAGAGAGGTAACTGCTTTGAAGCATAACCAATTATGCAACCTTTACTTCAAGAGGACATGTTTGAAATGATAGCAAGCTAAACATTTACTCTAAGTAGGCACAAACACGGATTAAAAGTTAACTTCAAATGTTTTATTTAAGGATTGGTCTGCAATGAAAAATGTATTATGACAACATTGGAGCCAGGGGGTTGTGATGTGGTGAAACTTAATCATACATGAAGTTTGAAGTTTGAAGTTTGAAGTTTATTGAAGCTTAATAAGAAGAAAGATTAATAAGAAATTACAAATTAATCTAATTAATTTAATTAAACTAATTATTATTGATCTAATTTACACTTTCAATTTCATGAAGACCGTTCATGCCTGCAAATAGCAGGAGCTAGTCGAGGCGGGCTAGAATTAGAGGTACAGTAGTGGTGATAGAGTACAAATAAAGCTTAAACATAAATTAATAACATTTCCAGAAAAAGACAGCCACTTAAAACTCGTATATACAACTGCATCATTAAACATAAGAAAATAGTAACACTACAATGTAGAATATAAATTATAAAGCCAGGTTATAATTAGTAATTTTTTTAAATAGAAGGGGCGATTCATATATCTTATTAACCAAGCACGATGGCTGTGATCAAGATAATAAGTTTTGAGTATTCTCACCACCCACTTGTGTGGACATTGGGAGAAGTTACATATTAGTTATATCTTGAAGTGAGAAGTTACATGTTAATCACATCTCAGAGTCAAAGAACATACGAGAATGGGAAACCATGCAAAAAAACAGTGTACTAAACATGGAAGATCACCCTTACTCAACAATGATGAATCATCCAAACAGCATAGCACCTGCAGAGGATTTCTGAGCTGGTAACCCTCTTGTCTGATAGAAGCAGCAGATATATTTTACTCTGTTTGAAAATACATTTTCAATCCTTACATCACATACTGTCATTCCCATTTTAGAAAATGACTGCCCTTGTAAGAGGTACACTATCATTTCCGCACAGGCAAGTTCATTGAGATTTGCCAAGTTCCAAAGATTTCAAAGCTTTATTTCTTTCTTTTTTTTTTTATTTTGCCAGCCACCATAACCACGCACATCCACCTGATTTCACGTATTTCTTGAAAATACCTTAAACAGTGGCAACTTTCTATTTAGGCAGCATGCTGTGTACCTGGCAAGAAGAATTTCTCCCTGGCCAAATGCTAACTAAAATTGCAGCAAAAGGCTCCTCTGTCAGATTGGCGTTCCGTTGTTTCCAAGAAAGTCCATGCAAGATGCTATGTAATGAAGCCAAATAATAACAGGAAAGTTAGGAAATACTAGTATTATAATATTTCAAGTATCTGTTAGGGCTTTTTAAAAGTCACTTTTATAGAGAAAATTTGGTGACTTCTGGAGGTTCATATCTGTGTTGATCCTGTTCTAGACAAATAGTGTTCCTCTTTGTACAAAATTGAAATGCACTTATTTCCAGTTTAGAAAAGAAACAAAACTTAGAGAAGTAGACTTAGAGAACACTCATGAATAAAGTTAGAATCAGGCATAAAAAGGTGTTTTTTTTTTCAAAAAATTCCAAGGGTACCCTGCTTTTGTTTCAAAAGGATCTTTTGAAACTCCTTTTCACCAAATGAATATGAAAGCGATCCTTGCAGTAATGAACACTACTTAAGCAGTAGTGAAGTAGAGTTCATTACTGTGAGAATCGCTTTCACATTCATTTCTTAAAAACGGCGTTCACATATATGATTTTCTTTTTCACCATTTTAAAATTGCCCTTGGAACACTTCCAATGCCCTTCAACTCTCAATCAAAGCCATGTTTTTGATATTTGTGGAAAGATTGTGGGGTCTTTGAGGAATTATCAAAAATATATTTTTTTAGGGGCGAATAAAGAAGAGCGAATACCGGAGACTTTCAGTGGAAATACTTGGTTAGCCTGTACATGTTGCAAAAGATTTCAGCGCTTGGTAGCCTGTTTTTCTGCGGACCAATAAAAAACCTACCTTCGTGTAGTGGACTGGAAATGACAGCTGCCATCAACATGGCTGCCAGCGAAACTGAAGAAGTCGATGTAGCGAAGGAGTTTAATCTTCTCCCGATAATATTCGAAACTATTCAGGCGCTGCAGAAGACAAACGATCCCCAGGAGTTTACAAAGAAGGTATTAATATGTTTTCCATTTCGGTTTTGAGAGAGAATCGTCTCATTATAATCAAGTCAAAATACTCAGTCTAGTGTGTAAGTACTAACTAGTGTCCCAAGAAAATCGTTGCAATTAAAATTGTACCTTTTTGATGTGATTTGGGGCACAAGATTAGTGAAATTTTACGATTTTTTGTTTGATATGCCTGTGCAGTACCGAATTTCAATTTTGACGCTTTAAAAGCAAAAGTTTCAAAGCTTTAATTTGCCAATGCATTGTTTGAAATTACATGTTGTTGTAGGTTAATGGTTTCCGTGCGAAGTTGCAACACTGCAGAGCGTTGTTAGACAAGATACCAGGGATAGAAATGAGCTGTGAAGAACAGAAGGAACTATTAATTAAGTGTAAAACCCAGTACACTGAAAAATGGTGAGTACATATATGCTCAGGAAAGCTTGGAATAGATAACAATGTGACTATTCGTTCAACCTTTCGTTAGTAGCTTATGGTTTTAAAGTGGTATAGTGTACTTCTTTTTCTTGAAGTTTATATTGTAAAACAAGAAAATTATATATTTATTTATCATATTCTATGAATATGTCATAATCTAACCAATGATGTTTTATTTTAATTAGTGGTTCTGAAGAACAGGGAAAAGTTTCATAAATCAAAACAGCAAAATATGCTTATTATTCGGATTCTTTATTTATCGATGATGAGTTTTGGACATAATGCCTCTCTGTCTTGTGACCTTTAAGAGATTTGAGCTAATTGGAACAATCTCTGTGGCTATGTATAGGAAAACACTAAACAAAATGATTGTCTGAAATAAACATAAACTGTTCTGAAGTGTTGCTAACAACACAGGTGTGAAAACTGCACTTAAATTACAGGATTTGCTAAATTTCCTGCATTTCATGTTCTCTCCCTACGCTTTGGCTTGTACTTCGGGCATATTCTGCAGGTTTGGCATAAAATAGAGCAAAGTTGAGGTTTTACTTTTCCTTTGAGACAAATAATGTATTTGATTTTAGTTTTTATTGGCAAAGTAGTTAGATGTCAGTCACACCAGTTGATTTCTGCAAATATACTGGGCACATGGATGTCAATTGTTTTTTTTAGATTTCCAAAGGTATTAAAGAGTGTATGTGCCTTACATTCCTCATCTGTCATTCCTATGTACACTCCTTTCTAGAAAGTGAGAGTAGGTTTATCAAAATTTCACGAAACATGATTGTTAGACTGTGCTTGTAGGCTTTACAATATGCAAAAATGATGCACATGGCCTCTGTAACATAGAGCCTTGTATTGAGATTTCTCAATGATAATAATAATGATGATGATAATAATAATAATAATAATAATGATGATGATAATAAAATACGTGCCCCTTCAGCTTTTCATGGCAAGCAAAGCACTTGAAGCATTTCCCTCTCTGTGTATTATTTCAACAGTGAGCTGCTGAAAAATTACAGAAACCTACCAGTGTTTGCAGAAGCTTTTGTCAAGGAGACAAAATAGTTGAAATCTGTGATGTCAACAACACCAGTTGGAAGATGCAGAGATAAAAAAAAACTGAGGATGCTGATGTGCTGTTGGGAAAAGCTTCATTCCCTTGGAATGAGAGAAAATTCTTCCTACTTCTAGAGTTGAAAGTGGGAGTACTCAATCATTCTCTTTGTTATAACGAGGGAGGGTGTTTGCTGCACAAACTCTGATTAATCCTAGTGTTTACCAAACAACCCCTTTTTCAGTCTGCATAGTCAACCTCTTCGTTGCAGACTTTCCATTTTCAGAAATACTTAAGCTGATGCAGTGCAGAAATACTTATGCAGAAATATTTAAGCTTATGCAGTGCTACAAATAGGTCTGAAAGAGAGGTCTTTCAAGAAATCAGTTTGAAATAATTCACAGTAGAGCTAATTGTCAAAAAGTAATTCTTAACTCTGATCAATTTCCTTGTGAGTTCTATCCCTATTGTAGGGTGTAAATAATAACCAAATGTTCCTATTCATTATTTTTATTCACTCTAAAGAAAACATTACATAAGTTGAAATTAATAACACTGTTGTGTTAACTGGAGAAGCAGTAAATACACAGACAAACCAAGTATAAAGAAAATCCTCTTTTAAAAGAGGATGTATCAGTAACCATCTCTATCAATCAGATGTAGGTATTGATTACATATTGCCATTCTGAAAACTCCATAAAGACATCCGTTTGCTTCCATCAACATTTTGGGCAGGTCATGTATTTCACAAGATTTATTAACATCACTTCCCATCAAAGTAGCAGAAGGAACAACTGATCATGTTTTGTTTACAAATAAAATACCTTTTTAATTTTGCTCTTTGTTTTTTTTTTTTTTTTTTTTTTTACCTGTTCCTTTGCTCTTCCTGTGAGGTTTTATCAAAATGTGATCTGTTCATATGATGACATCTAGGAAATAATTTGATTCTACACTTTTTAAGCATACAGTGAGAACAACTGCAATTGGATGTTGAACTTACCGGTATTCAAGACTGAGATTTAGTAATATATACTTGAATACTTTGACAGTGTTGTCCTCTGGACTTTGTTTTGGTTCACATACTTTAAACTAGCTTAGCAATGGTTCTCTGTAGCATATCTGGAGATAATAGGAACACCTGAATACCAGTTGTTGTAGCATTAAACAATGAAGACCATTCTTTTCAGTGGGAACTCCAGCAGGAGTCGTAACAGTGCAGATCCAATGTTCACTTGGTTGTGGAACAGAGATGCCTTGCTTGCCTCCCTTATAGCTACGAGTGCCATCCTCTTACTATCTGTGGAGATTTTACCCACACTGCATCCTTAAAGGGCAAGCTTTAATCTATCATAGGGAAGTTATGTTTACATTTACAAGGTCATTTTTATCAAAAGAAAAATAGATTGTTATGCAGCTGTGTTACTTTTGTAAACGAGCTTGGAATATTGAGGGGTGGTATTGGTTATCTAAAGTTGCTCAGGGATTTGCCACAAACAACATGAGATGAGGCTTTCAGGGAATACCCAAACACAAGTTGCACCTTCAAAATGTAGCTTAAAAAGTTAAACCATCACAACTGTTTAACTGAGTTTCCCTGTAATTTTCTCAGAATAACATTGCAGAGTGTATAGAAGTAAGGTTATGGTTTTAAGGTGAAAGAAGTACCACCCTGCCCTGATTTTTAATATGGTGCACAGTAGAAAAATTCTTACAACAAATTAATGTTGGGTTTGGGTATTGTGTGCTCAGAACCACTTTGTCTTCTCATGGGTTTCAATTGGTGTTAATTAACACTTGACCATATGCTATCCAATTCCAAATAAACCACATCATGCTCTATGATTAAGCTCAAATTTTCTCTTTGTCTTTGCTTCAAACTTTTACTCTTAATCAAGTCTACATTGTCAAGAAACAAATTTCTCGCCAGATTTTTGTCACAGTTTGGTAATCCACTCAGTCCAATTACTTTCAACCAGCTTTATCCTTGCAGCCTAAAAATCATTTGATATCCCTTGCAGTGAAGTGGTGATCAAATATCAGAATGAAAGGATTTTTTTCAGCAAAGTGTGATACTGTTCATTGTGGCATGAAGGAAATAGTTTTACTTTCATTCCTGTGGTTGTGGACTTATTGAAGCTTACTGTTTCCACTGAAGAATTCCTTTTGCTTTATTCCATTTTGCTCCAGTAGAATTTTTTTTTTTTCTTTACTTAAAAACGAATGTCAGTGACAAATCTCGGAAAAAAATTGGGAAGGAGTTATACACGTTTGGAGAGACAACCTACGCTTTAACCCAAATGAGGCCTTCTCCTCTGTCCAACTCCCAGAAAATGAAGCCATAGAATAATTCTCTAAACACTCACGAGTTTTACGATGAGGCATGGAAACAGTACTTATAACTTTCAAAGGAAAGGAAGCCACTGTGCTAGCAGAATACTAGGCGGTAATTTTTCAAGGGAACAAATCTTGATACAAGATTCATATCCTATTTAAATGGATAGTAGAAGTTTACACATTTCTATTAATTAATCTTAACTATAAAATATCAATTTTAAGGCTCTTGAGAGTTTAATGTTCATATTTTTTACTAACTCTCGTTAAAATAGACTTGAAAACGTTTTCCCTTGACATGAAAAATATAAAGGCAAGGAATCCTGTTTATCTGCTATGGCAATAACATACGCATGTGTTCCTATTACTTCGGAAAACTACAAAATATTAAAAACTCTTAGAAAAGTCTACGTCACCTTATGAGGTAATTTTGTTTGTGTTTGTTTTATGAAAACGGTTCACTTCAAATTGGTAGAGAAAAACTTTTTCTTTACTGTAATCAACACTACCACTTCCTTACAATAACAAAAGGATGACCGAGAATTGTAAAAAATACTGTAAACTTGCCTGCCGTTCGTTACCTAATACACACTTCCATGAACAAAGCCTTACAAACCACTTAACGGCGTAGCTAGAGTGGGTTCTGGAGTGCGCGTGACTTTTAATTGGTAAGCATATGCCCACAACTTACGATAATCAGGTGGCGAGAACGATATCACGATATCTTGACGCTTTCGCCACATTAAGTACTACACGGCGTGAAGGTCGACATGGAAATCTGGTGAGTATTCTCTCTTAGACACAGAGTCATCTCCCCTCCTCACCCCCTCTCCCTTTGAAAAATCCTGGCCACGCCCCTGTTGTCACTACAGAAAAATATTACTGGTAAAAGATTGGTAATACAAAACGACTAGGGTACTACAAAGTTAGTGAAAAAAGAAGTGTTATTCATAAATCGCCAATCTCTCTTCATTGAATATTTGAATCATGTTATGGAACGTTGGTCCAATCTAGCCAAAATTTAACGTCGTACAATGCGACAAAGCTTTGATAGTAGTGTTCTTCCTGTTAGCTAGCTTAAATTATTCTAACTGTTTCTAAGATTTCAAATGCCTAAAGTAAAGGTGTAACATTTTGAACAGTATTTGAAATGTCATACTGTCTGAATGAGAGTCATAAACAGTGTTATGCTCCAACAAACTGTTCTAGTACTTCCAAAACTTCTGTGGCCAGTCTGAACGATTCCTGTACTTCCTGAGAATCTTGGAACACCTCCGCAGGCACTTTAGCTGGCTCGTGCTTGTTAGGATATCGAGTGCCTTCGAAATAGTTCGACAGCCTGGCTACTTGCGCTGTCACATCTGGAGCTCTAGGAAGTCGTGAAAGATCACGTGCCAATAGAACCAAGTCGTGAGAGTTCAGCTGCCAGTCTGCGACTCCTGATAGAGCGTAAAGAGCTGCTTTGAGAGATTTCTCCGCAATTTGATGACACTGAAAGCAGACAAGGTAGTAAAGTGGATCTCGGGAAGACAAGAGATGTTTTACTGAGCGCAGGTCTTCTTTGCTTTGACGCATCCATATCTTCGCTACGCGTGGATTGGGTGCCGTGTAGGTTCTTCTCGAGTGTGATGCGAAACCTGGAAATCGTGGGTTGCGGCGGCGGTAGTTCTCGTGGCTTGAGCGCTCTCGTCGAGCTCTTTCATTCCATTGCTTGAAGAAGTCCGTAAAATCTGGCGGTGGTGGTCTTGCACCGCCTTCTTTTGATAACCTGTCGACATCGTTTTGTATAAACTTCATTACTTCATTTGCAGTGTCTTGCATGTCCATGTTCTTGTCTGGATGCCATCGGAGGTATAGCCGCTTTATTGCTTTCTTTCTTTTATCTTCTGGAAACTTCCAAATTTCGGTAAGAGCTTTCTTCACCTCTTTCAGGGCGTGTTCCAACGTCTGAGGCTTCAGTGGCTCATTTGCATCTCGAGAGGGCCCAGCTGTCTCCGCCCCTGCTTGTCCAGTACTTTGCCCACTAGCTCCTACGTAAGGCACAACCTCCATCGATTTAGAAAGAGACTCTTTCTCGTCTACTTCCTCTTCCTCGCTCTTCCGCGGCCGTCTAAACTTGTACAAATCCAGAACATCGACCTCTTCCCTCTCAGGACCGATGTCTATGAGATATCTGCTAAGTAGGTTACTCTCTCCTTTTTGTTTTCTTTTTGTTCTGTCCTTTTTAACTTTGGCAGAAGTAGACGTTTTAACCTGGCGGACGATGTTTGCATAAATGTATTTTGGTTCCTCATCGGTCGAATCTTCTCTTTCATATGCAACAAACTCTCCTGGACGAAAATAGAAATCATTATACTGGTCTAGAAGCTCGTGAAACTCTTTGGGGACCTCAGAACCAAGAATTGGTTCCAAACTTGGTGTTTGGGTAGCTTCAGCATCATCCGACACTCCAGCATTATCCAGTGTGATAGAAATATCAGCCGGGGACGTACATTCAAGGATGGCAGCCAAGTGTAATAAGTTCTCTTCTTCGAGGAGGCAGCCGGTCAGACTGTATATTTCATGGCATATCTTTCTCCTCGTATCACTAGACTTCGCACCATGTTGGATGAAGATGTGCTTTTTACCGTTGTCCTGTCCCACAAAGCAACCTGAGTACGTTTGCCTCTGACTTTTAGGAATGACCGTGTTTGATTTATTATCGACTAACTCCGTGGATAAAGTTTCCATGCAACTGATGCTTAGTGCTTTTTGAAAACTGCGAACTTTGTTGCAGACCTCTTCTGTCAATTTAGCTTTGTCGTACTGAGACTTCAGTATTCGTACAATTCCATTTGCGAGATCTGGCGAATACAATATGTGACGAAAGTGATTTGTAGCCCCACATTTTCCTTCGACGTCGGCTCGGCAGTTCTTTCCTCTGCACTCGGCTTGTAGTTCTTCCCTCACCATGGATGCCAAGGATTTTGTCTTTAAGTGGTCTGGCAAAAGGTCGACAAGCTTACCAGGCTTTTCCATTGTTAAATTGTATTTTGTTAGGTCATCAAGAAACTCGAACATAGAATCTGACAGGCGATGTTTGAACTGAGGACAATCAAACAGGACCAATTCCGTGGATGGCCTGAGCTCTTGCTTGCTGTTTGGAAGATGGAGGGTGTTGACCTCAGCTAATGGGTTGCTTTCCCTTCTATCCTCTTTTCGACAAATTGTAGCGTGCAAGGTAGTAAATAGACCAAAGACAGCCTTTTTTACAACTCTTAATTCATTGGCGTGCATCTGTTTGTCTTGACAAGAGTTTCTGAGATTACTTAAAACTTGGGCAAACTGCGTAGGTGTTGCTTTCTCCATAGCTCCAAGGCGTTTGAACAAGTGTTCAAAGATTCCATATTCTTTAGGAACTTTGTACAGATAGGGCGGGTGTTCTTCATCAAGGTGAAACGCCAGCTGTTTGCCTCGGACGAAAACACGGCCACCTTCTACAAGAACGCAGGGAATATCGGAAAGCTGGTTGCAGATTGTATCACACATGGCTGAACACGGTTCATTAGAATCGGTGCCGTTACAACCACCAGTATCTGTAAGAAATCTATAAACTTCTGTCATGATTTGGCTCAGAAGTCGCCGTTGATGTTCTGGTTGCTCTCGATCGGCACGCCTTGAAAGAGTCTGCGAAAGGTTTCTAATATGACCGATGACTTGTTGCAGAGAAGGCTTCTGAAAAACTTGCAGGTTTTTTAGCAGTGGGATTCTGGGGTTTGGAATAGCCCAGTCAAAAAGAAGAGACGCAGTCGTCCATGCAAGTGCCTCTTGTGTGTGTGGAATTGAATGCTTGAAATGGCCAAATGGAGGAATTTCATCTCGATTAGGTACCAAATGCTGCCGGCAAAGGAGACTTAGGTCGCCACTTGCCTTTGGACACGCTATAAATTTAATCGTGGAGAGGTCGACAAGGAACTTTGCATCATGTAGAGTGTCGTCTGTTAAGAGGTGCTCAACAAGTGTCTTTGACTTCTTTTCCAATGAAGGATAACTTGAATTGCTCATCTGTATCGCTTGCGAAGCTACTTCATTGGCGAAGGTTTGGAATAGAGCTTTGCTGATTTTCTGCTTTAAGCCGATTTTGCGAAGGAGCTCCAACCACTTTGTAGTGTCAAACGGCTCTGGTGGCCTTGCTTCACATGGTAACATTACCGCGAAGACTTTTACGCCTGGATCGTGAAAATAAGAGGCAGTTTGTAACGTCCCGTTGGCGTCTGGAATAAATGCCAAGGTGCTGAGAGATTTAAGAATTCTTGCTTGTTGCTCTTCGTTGCAGTTCGGTGCTAGTAAAATTCGTCGGACGTATTCCAGGTGAAGCATTCGAGTTTTCTTTTGGAGAAGGGAAAACTTTGGGAAAATGAAGTTGATGTAACAGTCTGTATGTGTTTTATCACCGACACCTAGAAGATCCTTGTACAAGCGGCTCAACCTGGGTTCTGGCGCCAAAAATACACAGTTATATCCTGTCATCCAAACCTCCGACTCATCAGTTGGTAAACCCACCGGGATTTCGTAAACTGATTTAAAATTTTCAAGGCTCACAGATGCTCCATGAAAGGTCTTGAAAAACGGCAAGCGTTTCACAATGAAAGTAGATGTTTGGTCTTGCTTTAAAGTTGTTAAGTCATCTTGAAAGAATTGCAACATGCAGATTTTTTCGTGATCAAATAGAATATTGGAAATGTCGCCTTCCCTCATCAGGTGATCTAACACTTTCAGTGTATCTTGCGATGAGTTGGGGTAAGAGACGTAAGCCTTCAGTATATCTGATACATTCCGCCTTCCGTTACCGCTTATGAGATCGACATTAACTTCTGGACACTTCAGTTTCCTTAACAAAGCAGCAACATGTTCCTGGCCAGGTGACCATGAATCTGAACGGGTGAGGTCAAGAATTACTTTACCTTTGGAAAGTGGTGCTAACTTCCCGGACTTGGTTGGAAGGATGGGCCAATTTTGTAAGGGATCTAGAGAAAAGGTGTTCGGAGTCTTCAACTGGGTGTTGTGCAAGAACTCCCATAACCGCTGCATCCAGCTTTCAGACGGCTGTTCATTCAAATTCCATGGTATCAGATCACTTGTTTCACACCAAGGGGCATTTGCGGTACTTGGCAGAAGCGATGCTAATGCCATGATGTCAAATTTCCTGAGAACACTTTGATCGGGGGCGAAAATTCCTTCCTCGAACCGAAGTAAAGTAGTGACTAGTGTGTGGTGGATGAATTGAGAACACTGAGTTGGGACCAAATCGGCAAACAAGCTTAAAAATACTTGGCTGTCCGTGTTAAATCTCCTCAAAACGTTGTCTTCAGTCAGCAACAAAGGTGTTCCAAGCATTTCCCCTGGAAATCTTTTGGCTTCCATGCAGTAGCCGAGGAGGAGGAGAACACCCTTCACAGAACCAAGCGTTGTCTCTTCAACGGGACATGGTAAGTCACCGATGCTATTCGGGTTCTCCTTGAGAAACTGAATGACGAATTCAGGTGTGATCTCTCTTACATTTGTGTCTGCCTCTTTGAAGTTCCAGAAAAGCGTAGCGGAGGAATAAAGAAGCTTGAAACCAACCCTCAAAAGTATCTTCCCTAGAGCTATTTGGAACTCACTACCTTGAGTCAAATTGTTAAAGAAGCCTTGGGAAGGAGGAAGCCAAAAGCACCGTCTAACTTCTCTAAAATCGCTTTCATTGACTTGGACAACTGCGGCAGCTTGAGAAACTTGAGAGGCCTCCATTGTTTCATCTGACGTTTTTTTGATCAAGGGTAGCAACTTTGCATCTTCATTACAAATTGTTTTGAATACTGCCTCTCCCAGAACTTTCCACTGGCTTTGTACAGATTTTAAATTTGGAAAGAGATTATGATACCACTGCATTCCTTTGTGAAGATTGTATTCCGTGGAGAAGCAAGTGACATCTCTTTCTTTCGACCCTGGTAAATGTCCTCGTGCTACTAACATCACTGAGATGTAGGCCTGGGATAAAACCTTTGTTTTGATGAAATGGTTCCATTGGCTTCCGAATCCTTCTTCCTTTTCGTCCTGCCACAAATTCCGGCGTGCAGAATCTAAATAGAAATGACCATTTACATGAACCGGGAGCCCTGTGTTAACTGGCAATGGCAAAAAGCAGAAGGCCTTGTGCTCTGGCTTACTCTTCCCAGAAACCTTTGCTGCTATTCCTCCACGAGGTAAGAGACCATAGCTTCTACCATTGGGAGCTTCTTCACTTGTACTTGCCTGAAGACCAATGCACTGATGAATAAGCCATTTTTCCTGTCTCAATCCTTTTTCCTGCACAAGGAGAAGGTATGTAATTCCAAGCCAATCAATTTTGTTCGTCTCCAAATCCTTGGATGCCTTTATATGATTTGCAAGCCACAAGCGTTGTGCTTCATCGTGTTGTGTTAGTTGTGCCGACACCGAGTAAATTTCTTTCAGCTGGTCCCCTTTGATTTCAGACAGAGTTATGGTCTTAACGTAGTTCAAAAACAAAAGGATTTCTTTAGCTTCATACGCCAACAGGTTCATAAATGTCATCATTTCCGCGTAGGAAACACAATTTTGAGATATAGACGACGTGCTTCCTCTTCGGAGAGGAAAACGGAACATAGTTGCGGATTTCAAATCAAACATGTTTTCCAGATAGCATGGAAATACATCTCGGTAGTCGGATCGTTCTTCTTCACCAATTGGTCCGATGAGACGTCCAGGATTCTCCTTGCTTGCTCCAGGAGCGTAACGACAGTGCGGGTCAAGAATGCAAAGCGTGTCTTCATTCGAAATGAAGCTTGGACAGTCTGTTAAGTGGTAAACAGCGTTAAAGCCAATACCATACTGTCCTGTCTTTGAAGGATCGTCTGCTTTGCTTCCAATGCCCAATCTCTGTATCCCTTCCAAATCCTTTTCGGAAAACGGTCGGTTATTGTAAACGCACAGGGCAGGACCTTGCAGTTCCTTCCAGTTGTTACTTAAGAGCTGGTTTGTAGGATGGTTACGAGGGTCAACAATGAAGTGTATCTCGGTGGCTCCTGCATCATCAGCATTCTGAACAAGCTCCTTAAGGACTCCAACGTCGCATGGGTATGCTTTCAAAATGCCCTTTAAGCGGTCAGTGAGATCCTCTCGCTGTCCAAATTCACGTCCTATTGCACGAGATATTCTGTCTAGTTTCTTTGTTCGAATGTCGATTGCTCCAAGCCTGTGTGCAAGGTCAATCGACAGGTCCTTGTGAACATAGTCGATACCACTTTTAGCAACCACCCATGGCGCATCATTAATGGCTAATTTCTCAGCGGGCTGTAAAAACAGATTATGATCTGGCAAAGGAATCTTCCCTCTTTCCTTTTCAAATGATTTATCTGACGCTTCCGATATTTCTTCGAGTAAAGATTTTGAGACTTTGAACTCTTTCGTAGATAGGCGTTTTCCTCGTTTCTCCTCATCGAGCTCGTATAGTGCAGAAATGACTTCTTCGGTGGTGAAATGCTCTTTAACACCTGTCGCTTGAAATAGGCTTCGATACTTGGAGGCAAGATTCTGCGGCACTTCGTTCAGATAAGGTTCACCAAATCGTTTCCACGTAAATGCCAGCCGAGAGGCCGACAGACAGTTTCCATGAACCAGTATCCACTCCTTTTCTTGCAAAGCACATATAATTCGCTTGCCATCTGGTTCCAAAATAAGTTCTTGAAAGTACTCGTATAGGCAAGGGAAGACTTCTTCCAAACTTTCAATCGCATCGGGCGATTGGACTATTGCTTGAACTGTATGCTCCAGCTGCTCAAGAACCTCTTGAGCCGATGGTTTACGGGAGCTGAACCCAAAAAGATCGCGTGTTTTTTCGCTTAACTTACCGCAGCCACAACTCTCACTTTCATCAAGGATTGGCCGAGAGGACCCTGCGACAAACTTATACCTTTCGTCGTACATTTCTTTTGCTGGAAGCATAACACTGTTCCAATTGCCAGTACCTCTCCATGGCATAACATAGTTTGCTGGCTTAGCAAGAGTGGGAAACATACTGGTTGCCATTAACTCCTCCCTGATCAATTCTGAAGGGGGGTCCATTTTCTGGAGATGGACATTGATATAATCTATAAGAAGGGCTGATCTCTTCTTAGCATCTTGTTCGGCTCTTTTACAGAGCACTGACACAGAGTTACCTCGCTCAATCAGGGTTTCCCAGTCAAGAATATCTGATAACATTCCCAAGTTTTGAAGCATGAAGAGACGTTCCCTAGTTAGATAACATGACCCAACAGGGAATTTCCTATCTTCTGCTGAGAACAGAGTTGCAACCACTCCTTTTGGGGATACAAGTTCCTTGGGAGAAGCTAAGTCCCCCGTATCAGGCCCACAAGGAATACAACGATTGTTTGTAAGCAAAGATTCATATATATTGAGAAGGTGATTGCACTGATTGCTAGCATTTCCCTGAAGGCATTCATCTATGAGGTGACACACAATGGGATCGCGTAGCTCTTTAGGTATCATCGTGATATTCGGGAAAAAAACTTCTTGGAGAAACTTTTCTTGTGTCATTGTACGTTTATCGATAACATCCATACATCCAGCCTGCCAGAATCCTTTCCTTGCAAAGTCAGGAAGTTGCACTATTTTGTAATCAAACTTTTCAAGGACTATCTCACTATTCACAAGCTCGCGTAACTTGAGGTCTTGATAAATGCATTGAGTCACTGGGAGCCATTTCCCTCCTGTGCATACTAAGGGTAGGTCACAGCTTGCGATTCTACGATAAAAGCTTCTTATGAGAGGTTCCCATGCAAATGATTGAAGTTTGTCTGGGTTTGGCCAGAGCGAGAAAACATCGTAAGACGAGATTTTTCCTTGTGTTTTCATGACAATCATATCATCCAAGAGATGAACATAGGCCTGAGTCAGTGCATCCTCCATGAGGCTTTGATTCCACCGCACTTCTATAGGTTCAGGACCAACATCGGTAGTTGTACTATCCCAGATTCCTCGACGGTTTGACGTGACTGAAAAGTAGCCATTGACATGTACTGGAAGCCCTGTTGGAATGCCTAGGGGAAGGACACAAAATACTTCTCCAGGCACTGCCTCTCCTTTTTCCAAGCCATCGCCTTTGGTAGACATTTTTGCTGCAACTCCTGAGGCAGATAAGAATCCCTTCTTCTTACCCTCCTCACTTGTTGCAAGTCGGAAGGAATTTTCAATACCGAGACAGGATGTCACAAGCCAGGATTGGGTTTCTTGATGCTTCTGCCCATTCTTATGACAGATGGTGGAACACACAGAGATGAGCTCCGTTAGTTTGGGAGATGGATATCTGTCAACAGGTTTGAACTCACTAGTGGACTGTTTTGTCCATGCTACGCATGACTTAAGGAAGGTACTTTCCGTTACATAATTCTTAAATGGTATACATTCTGTTTGAGGTTTTATGCAGATTTCAAACAAGAGCTGTGAGTCTTTAGAATTAGTCGCATTTTCATATACTTCAAAGAATGACACCTTTTTAACGTTCTGTGAGAACAATAGAAGGGTAGGCGATGATTCTTGGAAAGAAAACATAAAGGACCGTATTTCCTGCTTAGTGAAGATTTTATCACTAATTTTCCCTCGCTTAGTTCGGAATGGAAATCTGAAAAGAGTTCCCTGAAAGTAGAACTTGTCATGATCACTGGGTGGAGCAGTTTCACAGCCAAAAAGCCCATTATAAGGCGCAAACTGGTCAGGAAAACAGGTTAAACTGTTCTGATTTACCGCCAGATCTATCTTTATTCCAGGCTTTGAGGCATCTTTTATGTGGAGTCCAAGGTGTGTTGTTTCTGGATCAAAAAACACAGCATAACTTCTGGTAATAAAATTTGGAACATCAGTGAAGTGGTAAACTGAGCTGAAACCAAGACCAAAGCGACCAATCTTTTCAAGATCTTCCTCTTTGGTAGCACCTGCTAGTCTCGAGATGTTCTTCAGATCATCATCTGTAAAGGTTGCATTGTTGTATGCTAACAGGGCGGGACCTTGACATTCTTCCATGCCAGGTGACAAAAGCCTCTGGTTTGGGTGATTGCGCCAGTCAAGAATGAACTGAACTTCTGTAGCACCAGCATCATCTCCATTCTGCAGTAATTCCTTAAAAACACCAACCCCTGCTTTGTACTCGTTCAGAATATTCTTCAGCCTCGTGGTAATTGGCTCATATGGACCTGTTTGCTCGATACCTAACGCCTCCGCAGAAGTGACACGGGTGCTGATGGGTGGGACACCCAGAAGGGTAGCGGTTGTGGAAGATATAGACTCGTGGATCATCGGAAATTCACTCTCGATAAGAAGTTCAGATCCTCCCTTTCTCAACCAATCCGCGTCACAAAAGGTGCACTCCGAACATGGAACCAACTTTAAGGTATTATCCCTGGTGTGAATCGGCACCAGAAGACTTTCTCGAAGTTCTGGATCGAGTTGCTTTCCATCTCTAATTATCCAGTGAAGAATTTCATGTGACAGTTTTCGATCGTCTTCTACATCTTTAAGGTATTCACTTCTAGTGTCATGTTTATCCTTTATCATTATCAAGAGATGCAACAAATCGGAATCTTGAAATGTGTCACGAACACCGCACTGCCGGAAAAAATGACTGAGGTGTCGAAATTCAGGTGGAACTATATGAAGGTAAGGCTTCAAGTCGATTCCGCAGCAAGATGTGAATGCTATCTTAGACGGTGAGGTAAATCCATTGCCATGCCAAATCCATTCTGGAAAATTGTTCTCCTGACTTACAGCGAGGAGAAAGTTAGCTTTGGTTGATGCTTCTTCATAGATCTGCTTTACCATCGCTTGAAAATGATACAGAACACTTTCATTTCCGTCATTTAATTGTACAGAACAAGCAGCACGCAACTGCTCTAAAAGGTGGTGGACAGGTGGTGATTTGTTCCAATCAAAAACATCCTCTAATGCTTTGGAACAAGGTTTAGGGACTATTGGCGCTAACACCCCCACAAGAGTAGCTTTCGATTGGCTGAACATTTCAGATGGTTTGTAGAAATTCTTTGTTCCTAAAAACCAAGGCATCGCACTTGGATAGGTGGACGGACGACTTTGCTTTCTTGGGACCCATCTCTCGTTCATTAGGGCTCGACCCAAGGACTTGTCAGGTGGGTTTTTGTCAAGGAACTCTAAGAGGGCTAATGCTCTACGAGATCCCACGTCGCTGTGGACACTATCTACTGTTTTAGCAACCTGTAGAATGTCCTCTTTATTTGGAATACTCCTCATTCCAAGTTGCCGAAGAAGTGGAAGGATTTCGTCTTTCACAAAATCTCCATTTGGAAATTTGTCGTTTTCATTCTCAAAAAGTTGTTCCAAAATGGGTTGGTGTGGATCTAAAACGCGAAAAGGAGTAACTAGCTTGTTGGTCCTGGTGATGACAAAGGGTAGTTGTTGAAGAGATGCATGAAATGAGCTGTCTTCTTCGCAAAAAATGGAGTACTGGCTGAGTATCCAGCTCATCAGAGTAGAGATCTGTTGGTGACTATAGAAATTGCTCTGTATACCAGTAAAGACAATGTTCTTTAGGAAGGTTGTTTTTGTCATCGGTGAGATTCCGAGTCTTTGAATTAAGGTATAAGAATCGCTATCTCTCAAGGCAACAACTGAGGAAGCTCTTGGTATTGGCAAAGATCGTGGAACTTCGAAGCCATATGGTGAAACCTCATGAACTTGAAATCCATTTCTAATGGAAATGAAGGCGTTTCCATCTGCTGCATCGAAAATAGGAAGGTTGTACAAGAGGCTTTTTTCATCATCATTGAAGTACGCAGAAGAGAGGAAACTTCGTAGCGCACGTTTTTCATCTGGTGAACAAAGAGGAATAGCTGATGCACATCTGCTTTGACCTAACGTGCAAAAGATCTTTAGGACGCCACGGGGATCAGGTGTGGCAACGTATTTATGTAGGGTGTTGTGATAAATGTACCACGGGAGATTTTCCAGAACAATGCAGCCAATTTTGCCTAGCAAAGACGCGATAAGCGGTGGTAAAGAAATACTCTGGTGCTGATGTCTTAGAATGACCACGCTTGATAAACTCAGCTTCACTAAGCTTTGGTTTCCAGCACATGTGTGGGGGATGAGTGGAAGGTTTTCGAGCAAGGAGAGATCAGTGGGGAACATTCTCTTAATCCAAATCCATACTGACTCCAACCAGTGCTCCGGTGGATGCCCCTTTTTTCCTGGATACCAAGGTACTGTATGATTTCCTCCGCACCATTCCGGTGGAAGCATCTCTCTCAGGACTTTGACTGCAATGGCTTCGTTTAACCTGACGAGTTGCACTGGTTGGATTGTGTGGAGACTATTAGCGTCAGAGGCAAGCTTCGACAAATATGTAATGCCTGGAGTTTGAACTTTGTCGTCGAGGAACTTATTGTCCATGTTGTGGAAAATGGAACGGGGAGTACTCGTTGAAGAAACATACACAGCAGCGTCTGGTTCGCGGTTGTACTGGAGTGAGCGGAAATCAACAAAACCTCCATTTGCGAGGGGCAGGAGGGGAACACCATGCATGTCGTTTAGGTTCTTGTCCTGTAGAACAAATTCAAGTAGTAAAAGCATCTTCTTCTTTGGTACATCTTTCAAAATCCCCTTCCTCTTCTCTTTCAGCAGTGCTCTTAAGAATGTGGGGGTGATGCTCTTCGTAGGTACTGGCCCGTAATTATCAATGGCAATCATGACATGGTTCGGGACGATTGCAACAGCCTCATTTGCGTGCGTCAATGTTTCTAGAACTACTTCTCTCGTTTCATTGGTTGCATTCTGAAATTGGCTTTTTATTCTGTCCAGGTAGGCGTCACTAAGGTTTTTCCACTGACCATGATTTGCAGTGGTCCAGAGGACGTTTTCTTTGAGTAAAATCGAGAACATGGGCTTCAGCATACACCTCCAGTGTTTCTCAACTTCCTGAATGTTTGGCCAGGACTTGTATACCAAATCTGCTCCAAACGAAGAGTCACATGATTCCTGAAGACGGAGCAACAAGTTGGCATAGGCCGTACTTGCAACATGCTCCACCAGCAACACATTCCATTCTGCTGTTGGATCATCCTGACAGTCAGGGCCTGGCCATTTAAGACCACGTCGATTGTCTGTGAGGCCAAAGTAGCCATGCACGTGAACTGGCAAACCAGTCTTGGAGTCAGCGTCTGGTGGAAGTGGTAAAAAGCAGAATATTCGTCCAGTGCTAGATGAGGGAACTAGACATTTGGCTGCATTCACTGGTGTGGCACAACCTACCCAAGGTAGGTGACCCAACTCCAAGGACAATGTTTTGAGTGTTGGATTTCGAGCATCAACTTGGTGGTAAACAAGCCATCTATTTTCCACCGCTCTTTCTCCTTCAGTCACTTCAACGACATGCAAATCTAGAGAAAGATTTACGTTTTCAACTAACTCATTGCTCAGCCTTATCAAATCACTCAAAAACTTTCTCTTCTTCCCACGAACTTCTTGCCGACAGCTGTCACTCAATCGCACTGTAAAGACATGTTTCTGAAAGTCTCTCTCATCAGTTTCAAATAGAGCAATTTCTTCAATGTTCTTCAAGAAGAGCAGGATGACAGGAGCTTCTTCTTTAAGGGCTTGAAATAATTTGCCAACTTTTTCCTTACTATAAACCTTTTTGGATAAATCTGATGGTGCACTTCGTAACGGAAAACGAAATAGAGTTCCATTGTAAAATTGAGTCGAAATTTTGCAGCCCAAGACATTCTCGAACGGCTTGAACTGGTCTTCGTGAATTTCAAGCAGTTCATCCTCCAGGGAAAATCGCCGTCCCGTTTCACCTCTACCGAAGTGTGTTTCGTGAGGGTCAAGAAATACAATAGAATCCCCACTCACGATGCTGGGAAGATCTAAATAATATAATATAAAGTTACCCATTTAAGTACGTAAAATTGTCTTTTTGTTAAGTGCGAGTACCATTCAGTTTTAACATGTGCATTTTAAGGATGCCGTGCTTGTTGTGGCTGCAGTGCAAAGTTGAACGTATGATTTCAAAGCATAACATGCTATAGTTTTATTTTTTTTTTTCTCCTCACATGGAAAAATTTATCGGCAAGAATTTCCGTTTTTGAGTCTTCAACATCGCAATGACTTTTTATTACACTTAGAGAAACTTACCAGTTATATGATAAACAGAATTAAAGCCAATTCCAAATCGACCAACTTTTAAAGGGTCATCCTTCTTACTGCTATCCATCAGTCTCTGCAAGTTTTCCCAGTCAGTTTCCTTGAACAGAGCATTGTTCTGAGCATATAAAGCAGGGCCCTGGAACTGAGCTAGAGTGGGTTCGACAAGCGAGTTCTCTCCAAAAAAGCCTTGACGTGAGTCAAGTAGAAAGGACACTTTTGTGGCGTTTGCATCATCTGCATTCTGAATAATTTCCTGAAAAAAGTCAACATGACCCAGTTATCCAAAAACGACAGAGTAGACAATAAGGACATTTATTATTTCACCATTACCTCATTTTACCATATTAGGGCATTGGGACGCACAAAATATGCCAGAATGTATTACACTAGATAACAGAGCAATAACATGGTCAGAAAGCAGAGAAACAAAATAGCCGCATGGAACGATCCAAAGTTTGATTTATCCGTTTTATAGGCTAAGATTTTTTAAACAAGAAGCATTTTAAGCGCATCGGAGTTTTTGTTGGCCATAATAACACTTCAATGGCCTCGTTTCTGTAATGTTTGCTTTTCGCCTAATGCGATTGACATGATGCTGAGAGGAGGCCCTAGAAAGTGTTTCGAAAATTCATTGTAAGAAAACATTAAGTACATTTCCAGCCCATGCATAGTTTTGCCCATGCACGCATAGTCTCCCTCGCAGCCGTTTTTTTGGATGTCACGCAACGCTCCCCCAAAAGAACGGCTGCTGACAACCGAACTGCATTCCTTTCTCATTGTCCTTGCGGTTTGGTCGCGGTCTATTGAACAGACCAATCACATACCAGAAAATCTGAATGACGTAAGGTTTCACGCGAAAATGTGGATGTGGCAGATGATCTAGCTATCATGTCGGGAGAAACGCTGAAGAAATTTGTCGACGAGAGCTCGAAATGTTTCACATGTTCATCGTTGTGCCCTGGTAAAGATAGAGTATATGTTTTAGGGAAAACTTCTCACAATTTGGTTCAAATTATAGAATCTACGCTTAACATATACGTCAACTGCTACGCCAACGACATGAACGCCAGATTGTTTGAGCGGTTGTTAAAGTTTCAGTGAGCAACTGAGAAAGTAGAAGAAGCTAAAAACTGAACTGAAACTCTTTATTCGCACTATTTCAAGAGGTTACTACAGATTATAAAAGTCAGAATATATAAGAAACAGTAAATTACATCAGTAATCAAAAGGAAATACAAGACGTCTTTCAATCTAGGCCAAGGGCTAAACGCTTGCTTCGACCTACAGATGGAGATCAGGAGGAAAAAAGCGCGTGCTTGCCGTCAACAAACCGGGCGAAGCTTCGAGAATACTGCAATTTAGGTCGGCCAACGTCTCCTACACTACTTGTACTTCTTCATTTGCCAGTCCGCTGCTAGCTGGAGCGAACTCGATTAGTTATGTTCGTGGCTTCTTATCACCGGTACAGGAAATCGGCCCGTATTATCGAGTGTTTCCGCACGTTGGTACAACGCAACAACAATGACAATAATATGACCACTTTCATCGGTAACATGGTCAAACACGAGCGGGAATGCTTCATATATTAACGATTTCCCGGATCCTGTAGGCAACTTAACAAAAACATCTTTCTCGTCTAAAACGTTTTTAATTGCAAGCTTCTGGTGAGCATTAAGCTCGAAAATTTTGAACTTTGACGACGCTTTGCGAAAAGCTCCTTCAAGCACCGCCATATGTCTGGTGTTTTCCACATGAGGATCGCGATAGAAAACGATATCAGATTGGACGAGTCTCAAAAGGTGAGTCTGGCGCGAAAAGGTTCCTGAAAATGGAGCCCGAGCTGTGATTGGCCAATTTGGAGAAAGTAATGTAGTTCGTTTGTCAGCAGCCATTCTTTTGGGGGAGCGTTGCGTGATATCCAAAAAAAACGGCTGCGAGGGAGACTAATGCACGCATCCATGAGAATGAATTAAATGGCGAAACAGTTCTTGGACATGTTCCCAAGCTTATGGCCCTATGGCTTACAAAATTTCTCAAGAGGCCAACAAACAAAGGAAGAGCTGTTGGGAAAGGCAAACACGTAAACAGAGGGGCCGGCTATGGTTTAGAAATTCCATGCAAGTACTGCTTCACAGGAGACGAGTTTTCAATTCAATGGTTAAAATCAAAACTTGAGGAGCAAGGATTTTTGTAGATTTCCAGTACAGTAGTAATAAAGTATTCCTGTACAGATTTTGGTTGTAACAAAAGAGTGGTTCAGCTCTATCTATTATTAGCTATTGTTACGTTTGTATAGCGCCGGATGTGAAAAGTTTGCACGTGTATGTGGCTTGTAACTTGTTATAGTGGAGATTAAATTGCAGTTCTTGTTTTCTTGTTGTTATCAGTTATCACCTTATATCATCTGTCGCCATTTCGCTTGGAAAGATAAGGCAGGGGTCGCACTCTGGCCTTATTTTTTTTATGTCGCGTCATAAGTTGTCCTACAAATATGTCGCGACATTTACACCACGGGAGTCATGGAGGTCGCACTTGTGCGACATAAATGATATTTGAAACCAGACTGTCAACTCTTAATATTTCACGCGTGAAAAGAGCACCAAATAAAACTTTGTAGACATAAAGCTGGTGCTAGTTTTATTAGCGACATTTCTTCATTCTCTGTTTAATTTGTTCAATGTACAAAACCTTATTGATTTGTACGTATTGGGCAACGGATGCGAAAAAATGGGAAAATATCTGCGAGCCTAAGGGTGAAAACAAGCCATACCCATACTGAAAATAATCAGGTGAATAGTGCAAATTTGTAAATTGGCATGGGTTGAAATTCGCAATAGGGACCACATAAAGCGTGTGTCGAGAAAACCTGTGACTAAAATATTGAACCGATGGCTAGCTGTGCACACGCGTTGTCTTTGCAGAATTGCGAAAATCCAAATTTTTGCTAGTATTTCAGATTTGATCGACGTTGCGACAGAAGAAAAACAAAAATTGTTATTTTAAGGCGATAAGACGAGATATGGCCTGCCTCGAGGCAGGACATCGGCTTTTTTGATCTTTAGGTCCTTCGGACATAGTTATGTCTGGTTGCGACAAAAGGGGAGTTTGACTAATGGTCGTGGGTCGTGGGTCGCGGGTACAAGTCGTGGGTCGTGGGTGTGGGTGTGGGTGTGGGTAAAAGTCGTGGGTGTGGTTAATACTTACTAATGAAAATAACCATTTAAAATATTAAATATAATAATACATAAATTTTATACAACCCTGTCATTCATTAATTTAACTGTTCTTTCTTCTAGTTATTTTATTTTGTTTATTCAATTAACCCTACTTTACGTCTATTTTTATCTGTTATCTCACTGTCAATGAAATTAGTTTCAGTTTTGCGACGCATTCCGAGATCTCGTTTGATAACAAAGGGAAGAGAGATAAATCTTGTAATTACACGGTGTATACACGTTTTTCGAGCTGTGCGGTCTGCGGTCTGCGTTCTGCGTTTTCGAGGTCTGTGTTAACGAGACACCTGAGTTGCTTTGTACGATTGTACCAAAAATGATTTCATATAGTAGAAGTACTATAACGTTAAAATTGCGACAGCGCTCGTGAATTCTATATTTGCGGCTAAAGTCAGGGGCCAAGGAACAGAAATTCCGAGATCTCGTCTGACAACATCAATGACAAAAGAATGATAGATAAATCTGGTAATTACACACTGTATACACAAAGGAAAACTGATTGTGCACAAGAATAAAGGCTGATAGTTTCGAAAGAAACTGTTTGGGGCTGCGTCGGTGGGAGTAACGAAATAATTTGGATATATCAACAAAGTTGAAATGGTAAATTGGCCACCGTAATGATTACAAAAGCTGACGTTTCGAGCGTTAGCCCTTCGTCGGAACGATTCGCTCCGACGAAGGGCTAACGCTCGAAACGTCAGCTTTTGTAATCATTACGGTGGCCAATTTACCATTTCAACTTTGTTGATATATCCAAATGATTGTGCACAAGTCGACTGACTCAAAAGGCACACCCATAACCTCTGCCAGACTGGTAACTCGACAGTGGAGGATCGTAAACGCGATATCAGCTGTTGTCACACTACAGGGTTTTGTCCTAGGGAAACTCAAATTTGCAAGTGTGACCGATTTTTCCCAAAGTAAATTACCTCCGGAAAGTTTTATCGTCTGGGGCTTGAAAACCGCAAGAGAATAAAAGAATGTCTTGTGGATTTCCCTTGACAACAACCCTAAAAAGCAGAAAAAGGGAAAAATCAAATCCCAGAGTAGCCGACCAATGGACGCTCGTCGGCGATCGCGCTGGTGACAGATCCGGAATTATCGTGTTGTGAAACTAATTTAATGTAATTACAAGATTTATCTCTCTTCCCGTCGCGAAACTGAAATTAAATTCATTGACAGTGAGATAACAGATAGAAATAGATGTAAAGTAGGGTAAATTGACTAAACAAAATAAAATAACTAGAAGAAAGAACAGTTAAATTAATGAATGACAGGGTTGTATAAAATTTATGTATTATTATATTTAATATTTTAAATGGTTATTTTTATTATTAAGTATTAACCACACCCACGACTCTTACCCACACCCACACCCACACCCACGACCCACGACTTGTACCCACGACCCTCGACCCACGACCATTAGTCAAACTCACAAAAGGGTCGCACTTGTCGCAAGCACGCGATGACAGATTTTATGTCCAATGTAAACACCAAAAGCGTAAGTGCGACCCCTGCCAATGCTGGCCTCTTAATGGAGGTATAAAACTATGTAAATAGTACACTTGCGACAGCAAAAAGGTGGCCGCGGCCACTTAATAGAGGTGGCCGTTGAAAAGAGGTATCAAATAGAGCAGTTAACTGACAAATAAATCGGGACTTTAGAAAGTGGCCGCACAATGGAGGGTGGCCGCTTAATAGGTGGCCGCTTAATAGAGGTCGGACTGTACTTGAAACTGAAAGAATTGTGGAATAATACCTCTCATAATAGATGGTTTAACGTATATTACAAGTGGATATTTTGCTCATTACATCTTCGGGGCTAGGAAAACTTTGGCACTTATTACAAATAAGTTGTATTCATTAACACTGGGGCATGTGAGATACAATGAATATATGAAGTTCATATATTTAAACTTCATATATTCATTGTATTTCATTTATCACTTTCACGGGTTTATTACGAATCAACTTAAAGGCCTGCTCCCAGTTGGTTCGTTAGCTCAATTGGTAGAGCGCTGCACCAGTATCGCAGAGGTCAGTGGTTCGAGTCCCGTACAGGCCTGAATTTTTTCAGGTCTGATTTTCGCTACTGCATAAATAGCGCCATCTACTGAGATGATCGTGCATCATACGTACTGGGGTATGTATTGCTTTGTTTTTGAGACCCCAGTTTTGTTTTATTTAACTAATGGATTGAGAGAGAAACAAAAACCAATCCCTTTCTAAACTGAGTGATCTTCAAAGGATTTGGGAAAGATGTTTTGTAGATGTTATGTAAGAGTAACGAAGGTACATGATGCAAGTTGCTATTCCAAAGTAATGAATTCATGACCAAAGTATTATTGTTGAGTCAACAGCAAGGAGAGTTTATGCAATTCTAAGATTTAGGCGATCACAGACAATTGACCGTTTAATTCTCCTTACACGGAAAATAAATTGCTCTCGGTTACGATTCACATAAAAAATTTCGGTTACTCTTGATAAATTAATTATGTTGTGAATTCAATCGACCATTTCTCCGGAAAACCATTCTTTCTCCTCACACTGTACACGATAATTTTGAACACTCCACTACTGCTAATGTTTTCCCAGTCCAGGATTACCATATATTTTTTAATCGTTCCCTTTTAAACCGGGTTGACTTTATAAGTTCCTACTGATCTGCTGCAATGCAGAGACAAACATCATCTTTCATACCTTTAAGATTTGTCCTCCATCAGGGTATCTTTCCAAGATACTTTTCAAAAGGTGGGTCAGCGGAAGTCTCCTCTGGCCATAGGACCTCCCTTTTACTACTCAGAAACAAAATCGTTGCAAGGATTAGCAAAACGAAACTAATCAGTGTAAGCGTAACAACTTATAAACATAACATTACCTCTCGAACGAGCCAAATAGTAAATTTTATTCTTGAATCATCTCTTTTTTTTTCCTTTTAGGATCTCTATGAAAATTCTTAACAAGATGTGCATGGTTTGCACTCACCATAGTGACTACGTATACCATAAGGCTCTGGTTATATTACCAATCTGTTGGAGAGTTTACATTCTGACAACATTCCGAACTTAGGCGACCTCTCAAGATCATGAGTTTTCCAAATTTATAACATTGGCATGCATAGAGTTCTTTTTTTGGATGGGTGGGTTGAGGTGCGACACAATGCAACTGTTATTTTAAAAAAGCATTAATTTAATGCCAGTTATGTTTTGCGACCAGCAGTGAAGAACACAGCAAGGAATTATAGTTTGTAACTGACACTTAAAATATTATCATTGTTCAAAACGAACTCCTTCTATAAACCCTTTCACTCTCAGGAGTGATTAACATGTAACTTCACCCCCCCCCCCCCCCGCCTATAATATCCAAACAGAAGCCAGCAAACAGGTGATGGGAAGAATCAAACTTATCAGTTAGAAGTTGTTATCTTGATCTAACAACAGATTCTCTGAGCTTATTTACAAGGGAAATGTGTCGCGGGTGGATGAGAGATTTAACCATCACATCTTGGGAGTCCAAGCATTGACTGCATAAGGGTTTTTCTAAAAACCCATGCCAACATTTTTCTTCTATTACATTTGTCAATAACAAGTTTTGATTTGAGTTTTCGAATTACCTTTCCCTTTCTCTAACTTCGCAACCTCTATCTTCTTTTTCCTTTTTTCCAAATGTGGTTGATCCTCAGAACTGATTAAGGGTGACTGAGAGCTTAAATCATCTTAAATAAAAAGTACGAGAAAACACATTCGTGTTAACATTCACTTCAAACTACATTTTCAGTGAACAGTCCAAATCTTGGATAACCAGACTAACGAGGATCGGCTTGAAAAGTCCAGATAATAGAGAGTCCGGAAAATCAATAACATGAATATTCGTGAGCCAAAAATAAAATCGAATAAGTTAAAAGAAGTTACATATCCTTATCATCAAGATTTAAAGTACAGTCTCATTTAAATCGGGGAAGGCTAAGCAATTGAGACAAGTAACTATGTAAATGTATCAGAAAATACTGTTTAAACTCAAGATGTTATTCATGAAGAACATTTAAAAGCAAAGAAACTTATATTTAAAATGGCAGTCAACGCAGAAGGTAATTACAGCTTGCTGATCATTTCAACCTCCGCCAAAAGAGCAACCATATGGCATAAACAAAGAGATGATAGCAACGAGGTCCTCAACAAGGACGTGAACCATTTCTCTAGGTAGATGACCTCACAGTTCTTTGTAATTGTTATTCTTAGTGTGCGTCAATGTTGGGTTGATTCCACTGCAACATTTTGCAGCACCCTAATGCCATAACATGTGTAGCCACGAGAGTTATTTTTTATCAGTTCTGTCGTTCGTCTTTGTTAATTGTAATTAGCGTAAGTAGTTCTCGTCTCGATAGTTCAGTTCTGTATTTATTAGTTTGTATTTTTTCGTGCTTTCAAAATGTAAATTAAGTTTGTCAGCGTTGTTTCATGTAATCGCCTATTGTTTTAGCCTTTATCCGCTATATAACATCGTAGTTGTAATTTTTATTCAGTCGTTGTTATTCCGGAGTGCCGTACAGATCTTGTAAGTAGTTACGCCTTCGTTTGTATTTTCCTGTGTTTTTTCGTATTCCTTTCGTTGTATTTTAGTTTCGTTGGGTTTAAGTTCGCATAGTTAATTCTGTATTTTTTTTTGTGTGTTATGTACAAGTGAATCGTCGAGATTAAAAAAGATACGCATTTCAAACTGTGACGGAGTTGCAGTTACAACATGATTGACACGAGAGACCTCACCCTGACACTCTGGTTGTTGCAAACATACTTCTATGCTGTGATATGATTGGTGTGAGATGCATGCCCTACTGCGGCAATCTGATTGGTGTAAGATGTATACCCTAATGCAGTGATCTGTTTAGTGCAAGATACATAGCCTAATCCAGCGATCTGATTGGTGTGAGATACATACTGTAATATTTTTCATGACAGCAGTAAACAACACAGGAAGAGATGACAGTTATTCAGTGACTCTTCACAAATTATCATTGTTCAAAACAAATTCCTTAGATTAACCCTCTAACTTCCAGACATCATCAGCATTTAACTTCTCCCTATAATATCCATGCATTATCCAGCAAATAGGTAATGAGAATAGTCAATGTTATCAAGTAGTTTCCATCTTTATCAAACACAAAATTCTCGTAACTAATTTACATGGAAATGTGTTGCAG
This sequence comes from Stylophora pistillata, assembly GCF_964205215.1. Lineage (NCBI taxonomy): Eukaryota > Metazoa > Cnidaria > Anthozoa > Scleractinia > Pocilloporidae > Stylophora > Stylophora pistillata. The sequence goes on from NC_142524.1 coordinate 28,728,417, forward strand.
CTGGATGGGAGATTAAACAATCAGATCTAAGGGAGATAAAGGTTGACTGTGCAAGGGTTTCTGTAAAAACCCATGCTAAAATTTGTTTTATTACATTTGTCAAGAGGTTTTATTTTGAGTTTTTGAGTTACCTTTACTTTTCTCTGACTCCCCAACCTCTACCTTCTGTCTCCTTTTTTCCAAATGTGGTTGATCTTCAGAACTGATGAAAAGTGACTGAGAGCTTAAAGCATCTTGAGTTAAAAAAGGAAAAGAAAACACATTTGTGTTTACCATTCATTTTCAGCTTACAGTTGAAACCTTGAATATCCAGACTCATAAGGAATAGCTTGAAAAATCCAGAAAATTGAGGTCCAGATAATCAATGATATGAATATTAAGGAAGGCAAATCTGGATGATCAAAAAATTCTGGATAATCAAGATTCAGATAATCAAGGTTTGACTGTATTGCAGAGATCTAATTATTCTAAAGATACACCATATTCATAAATCTTTTGTTCATAATCCCTCCACTAAAATCAAGGCTGACTAAAACTACTTGATTCCATTTTAATTTTGAGTTACCCTTTTTTAACTCTCAACCTTTTGGTGTGTCTTACAACCAAGTATTTTCATGTAATTTTCAGTTTGTGAACTTGGCTTGACTAAGTTGTTAAGTTTGGGGTGCATCTTATAACCAAGTACATCCTATAACTGAGAAACTACAGTAATACAAATAAAATAAAACAAACTCACAGAAAATGAGCACTTTTTAAGCAATGATGGCAGGTTGGTGCCACCAGTTTTATTTTTAAATAACAAACAAATGGACAAACAAAACAAATTAATAAATGAAGAGAATTGAACCAACTCATAGTGAAACTATAAACTGAGGCAGACCAATATCTAAAGTCAACAAATCACCTCTAGCATTGTCAGGACTTTCATACTTTTTTTAGTCAACAAAAGCATATTCAGTGTGACAATGAGTTCTGTCTTGATCAGAAACTATATGTATATCTTAAAAACTCAGTGGAACTCCATGTGGAAAGAGTGATGGACTGTGTCCAAAAGACTTTTCATATATTTTGTGAAAAGATGTCTTATAACTTTCTGTTCACTAACCTCTGAAAGCAACTCTCTCAAAGTAAACTTTCCTTGCATTGTACTCTTCTATGTCCATGGTTGTCTTCAGTTTCAGCTCAGCCAGGTTCAGTTCCTTCAAGATCTTTTCAGTCACAAAACAATTTTGAACCACTTCACCAAGATGACCACATGAATAATCTGTCCACAATTCCTCCAAGATTTGGAGAGATTCACACTTCACTGTTATCATTAAACTTCCTACAGAGACACCTGTAATGATGACCCTCATTTCTCTCATATATTCCTTAAATTCACTGAGCTCTTCACTTGACTTTGGTGGCTTAACCTGGAGGTAATTCATAGCAATTGAGCACAGGACTTTCTTTTCGAGTGCTTGAGGATCTTCTGTTCCTGAATAAGACACACCACCTTCAGTAGGTGATGCAGCAGATGCCCTCTGGTATTGATCTTCTGGGCATCCTCCAGCCTCTGTTGCCAAGGTTGTAGTCTGCCCATTGGGTTTCAAGCTACCCACATCAACATTAATGTTCAAATCACCATCTGTTGAATTATAACAAACAGTCCAATTTGATCCCACTTTCCATTTTCTTTTTCATCTCTTAACTATTTGACCATTAAAATGTGATTTAAGCATAATGATATCAAACATACTGCTTGTTTCAGTTAATTTTGCCAGGTTAGCTGATTCCATTTGATGATCAAAATTCTCATTGATCTCAATATGATTACAATTTAGAACATGAAAATATCTGACAAGTGCAATATGATTCCCACATTTACAGTGCATCTGTGAGTCTAACAAAGAACCAAGTTTTTTTGGAAAAATCCATTTTTCAGGATTAAGCAATCAAATAGGTCTATTTAATGTAAAATCAGGTGAAAAAGTTAGGGTTAGGGTATCTTTTAGGGTTAGGGCTAAACTGAATTTTGATCAAAATGATGTTAAACTTCTTTTGCTTCATTTTTCTTTTTCAAGACAAATCTCATGCATTATAATTCTCAAACAAAGAATAATACAAACCAAAAGTAGAAAAATAATAAAAAAAAGGAAACCATGGATACCAAAATTATGTTTAAAATCCAACCAAATAAAATTTAATCATAAAACAATGAAATTTCAACTTGCACAAATGTCATGTTTTTACTACTGAAGACTGAGAGTGTTTTTTAAATGTTAGGTTTCAACCTTTGGTCATTACCGGGTAGTTAGGTTTCATATGATTCTAGGACCAGCTTTGATCAGAAAACAACAGTTCTTGAAAAACTATGTGAGCAAAGCCATTAGTAAAAGCATCATGTATTCCATTACATGTATACTAAAGTTTCCAATTCATTAAAAATGAATTATTTTGAGCTGCCAAACAATGGGCGTAAATATTATAAATTACAGTTTAAATGCCCATTTTGAGATTTAATCAGGTTTTAAAACTCTGCTTACTGATGAAGTTTAAACAGCAGTCTTGTGGTTTGTTACTCCAGTTTTAATGCTGGAAAATTGTTACATGAACAATACATTTGCTTGCTTTAGTCATTGAAATAGACATAATATCACCTCTATGACACTATGCTTTCTCAAATATTTACCTATATTTTTTACATTAGCCATCTTTCAGTTATCATTTCTGTTTAATTAGCCAAGGTTAACAAAGTCTTCAGTGCACTTGTGGAAAAGATACAGCCCAACTTCAAATCTGGTAACTGTAACACTGCAGGGTTTTCTTGGGTTTGCATGATAATTATTTTACATTAGACTTACTATGGAAAATCTTACTGGTGAAGAATATTCAATAGAGATTCAATAGCATGAGAAGTTGACACGATAAATGCAATATATGCAGCAGATATTGCATTCAAAGTCTGCCTACTTTAGTTTTCGTGCCACTTTATCCATGCAGTGTTCTCAAAATTTTGCAAACTCAGAGAGAAGTGCCGTCTTTTGCAAATTTTTAAAAAATTGTACAATAAACAATAACTGAATTCAGTTTCCACATGATATTATGAATTATCAAACTTTTTGTCTGTGTTATCTGCATCAGCCTTCAGCTTCAGCTTCAGCAGATAACTCAGACCTTGGTTTTGATATTTCATGAGATCATACTAAACCTCATCCAATAATATATCTTATTAACCAAGCGCGAGGGCCGTACTGGGAGAATATTGGCCCAAGGTCTTGACAGTATGGACCAAGCACAGCGAGGTCCATACAAAAAAGACTAAGGGCCGATATTCTTCCAGTATGGTCCCGAGCAACCTTGGTTAATAAGAGATTTATTATACAACTGAAGTTCAAAGGGACACAAGTGCGGTATCATTCGGGACCATTCTGGACAGTGCCCGGTCCAATACTTAGAGAATATTGACTGGCAATAGAGCATTTTGATTAGTTGATTTTAGTTATAGGCCCTCTGACTGCCCGAATCATGTAACAATTGCTAAATATCAGTATTCATTCTTTCTTACGTGGCTCAAATAAACCTAAAATTTCATAACAACCAATAAATGTAAAATAGCAACAAATGAGTAAAAGCAAAAATACAAGGAGCTCACCCTTTATAACTTTTTCAATCATTTTACTGAATCTCTCACATTCTTTTCTCCAAGAGTAAACCTCCCTGTAATTCTCTCGCAGCTTCATGGCATTGGCTCTTCTCTTTTCTGCACTTTCTTCCGATGTGTCTCTAATCCTCTGTGCCCATTCATCTGCATCCTCATCTGATTCAATAATAACAGTGTTTCCACCTTCTACTTCTTTCAAAGCCTCAGCCACTCCAGATTCACCAGATACAAGAACAGGAACTCCAGCAGATATGGCCTCCAAGGCAACCAGCCCAAAGCCTTCAGTACGGGAAGGTAGGGCGACCAAATCTGACTGGTAGAACATCATCTTGAGTTCCTCTGGATCACTGCAATAACCACGGATGGTTAGTTGGTTGCGGTTGATGTCAGTGTTTTCAAGAAACCACTTCTCAACTTTTTGATGTTCACCAGGAGATGAACCAACAAATGTCAGCTCAAAGTCCTTTCTGAGGGAACCTATGGCATTTGCAACAATATCATAGCCCTTCAAGGAGAGATCCTCAAAGCTAGCTCGGCCAAACAAGAACACATTAAATTTCTTTACTAAGCTACGCATAGCCGACTGTGATTCACAACAAAACCTTTCAAAGATTCCAGGGGTGATAATCTCCACTACGAGATTTGGCAGACTTCTGGTGTACTTCTGTTGTAGACGTGAGCCAACTGCAACGACTGCATCTGCTGCTTTGCAACAATCGATTTCCATCTTGTGCTTCTTCTCATTCTCTTCAATTGTATCTGTTGTAGCTGTTTTTGTTTTCTTGTACTTTCCTAGGTCTTCACAGCAAACATGAACAAATTGAATCCATTTACACTTTGTATTCTGTACGAGGCAAAATGCAGGACCACCCAGCTTTCTTCCATGGCCTATCACCAGATGTGGATTTGGAAGCTCAGAGGGTGGAGACATCAAGCACGAGAGGGGGTCGACTGAACCAGGTACATTTCGAGCTATGATTAAATTTACACCATGTTCTTTGGCATCTTCTCTATCCTGATCATTACTTTTTGAGACATAGCAGTGGATTTTCATGCTGCCAATCCTCGCTTTTGCCAAGTTAATGGCAAACTCACGATTGAAAGTTGATAATCCACCCTTCAAAGATCTCCACTCATCACAAAGAAACATGACATCAATCTGCCTTTGCTTTTTCTGCTCCTGCAGGCTACTTGCACTGGTTGAAGCTTCTGAAGATGCCATGGTTATTATTACTGTGCTTTTCTTCGCCAACAGAGAACTCTCAATACCCTGAATAACATATTTTGTAGGAATTCCAGAGGACCATACACATCTGGCTGTATCTTGCTCATTTGATGTACTTGTTACTCACAAAGATCTACATGCAATACAAGGTAAGTAGACAGTATTAAAGATGCCTAAAAAACACGAAAGTTAATTGTGACGTATATGTGCACAATCCTTCGCAGTAAAGCACTATTTAAGCAATAGTGAAAATCAGACCTGAAAAAAATTCAGGCCTGTACGGGATTCGAATCACTGACCTCTGCGATACTAGTGCAAAGCTCTACCAATTGAGCTAACAAGCCAACTGGGAGCAGGCCATCAAATTAATTCGACATAAACCCGTAAGATGATAAATCAAACAACAAACATATGAAATACATATATATGAACTGCGGTTATGAAACGTATATGTGCACGATCCTTCGCAGTAAAGCACTATTTAAGCAATAGTGAAAATCAGAGGTCAGTGGTTCACTAGTATCACTAGTATCGCAGAGGTCAGTGGTTCGAATCCTGTACAGGCCTGAATTTTTTTCAGGTCTGATTTTCACTATTGCTTAAATAGTGCTTTACTGCGAAGGATCGTGCACATATACGTTTCATAACCGCAGTTCATATATATGTATTTCATATGTTTGTTGTTTGATTTATCATCTTACGGGTTTATGTCGAATTAATTTGATGGCCTGCTCCCAGTTGGCTTGTTAGCTCAATTGGTAGAGCGCTGCACTAGTATCGCAGAGGTCAGTGGTTCGAATCCCGTACAGGCCTGAATTTTTTTTCAGGTCTGATTTTCACTATTGCTTAAATAGTGCTTTACTGCGAAGGATCGTGCACATATACGTTTCATAACCACAGTTCATATATATGTATTTCATATGTTTGTTGTTTAAAGTTAATTGTGCCAACAGATCTAAGTGACTATCTGTTCAGTGGGTTCAAGAGAACATCAAGTAGTTCTGAAAGCCTGATAGTATATGCCAGCTTGCCTTAAACCACTCTAATGTTTGCACAAGGATGAGTAAAATTGAAATCCTTATTTTAAAATTTTATATTGTATTTAGTGGGGGCTTCGCCACTTTTGTGTGCCACTTTCTTTTCAGCACTACTTTGTTGTTACCTATGATCTATTATTGAACAGACGCACGGCAATATGGACGATATTTGTTAAATTGACAATAGCCCTCGACCATTGAGCATATGAGGATTTCTACAGTTACTATCAAAAAAATTTGATAGGAAAGAAAATTACATGATCGCCACGTGTAATCATTGTACACGTAAATCAGACCCCAGTTGTTCAGATAATGGTCTGACGCCATCTACAAAATAAGTCACTATGAAGTGCATAAGTGTGAGCAAAACATACTGTGCTATCCACCCGATGATAAATTGCCTGGTCTCATACAAAACAAGCCTCTGTCTGTTGAGGTGTTTAGATAAGCGCCTGACCGGAGCTTATCGGAGGAAATACGGTGTATATGAATCGAAGAATAAAAGTTAACTTACTGCAGATACGGCAGGGATTTGCTTGCCGACCTCTTGGTTAGTATTTTTTGCCGGAATTATGTCAGATCTGCAGTAAAATGAGAAAGAAATGAGAAAGGAATCTTGAAATGCCTTAATTGAAGCTGTACTTTGCCGATCCCGGATCCGCGATATTTCAAGACCGTACTGCTATAAATCGGAAGTGCAAACTTAATCTGATAGAGTCTCTTCCTCCGCCCAGAAATTTGAAAAGTCAGAAAATTGTTTAGTTCAGATTTTCTTAATCATCGAAAATGTTTCCTGGTATAACTGGAATGTTTCCCAGAAAATAAATTCCTATTCATTTGGTGTTCATAAAGCTTTTGGCTTGTCTACCCTACGAGCTTGGACTAAGTCTAAAATTAGTTGAGTCGTTAGCCAAAAAGTTAAACTGCATATCAAACAACATAAATGACACTTACCTCAATCTTCCTTTCCGTCTTAAACATCCCTTCAAATCTATATATTCGAACTATAACACTTTTTAATGTCCTATTACAATAACCTACACTATCCCAATCGGCAATCTCAGAAACTAGTTCTATATTCCGTCACAGTGATATGTGTACCCCCGTGATATGTGTATCCCCGCACACATGTCACTAGTGATATGTGTACCCCTGGTAGGGATACACAAAACACTGAAGCTTTGCACCCGGGCCTCTTAGAGCTTCAAAGAAAACATGGTGGCTACGAGGAACAAATTTTGTGGTTTTATATTTTAAAGTTTCCGATCCAAAATATAAACGGAAGAAGATCACAATGCAACTGAATAACAAGGTAAGAGGTGTTTTTATATTTCCAAAACCTTTAAAATAGTTACATGGATTTCAGTCGTTACGCCAGCATTTAATTTAAGTACCAACGATTAGTTCGCTCGAGCCACTGCTCGAAACTAGCGTTTGTCCTGTCGTTTGCGACAACTTAAAAGTGTGTTTGCGCAATAAGTTGTTTTGGTGGATTAAAGGTCTAGAACTTTACCGCGTTTGGAAACTATTTCGTGTTCACGTTCCGTAGTTCACATCAATCACTCACTATACATCAAAACCATTTGAATTCATTTTTAAACGGGGCTTCTATGTTGTTGATATTGTTTTTTTTTGTTTGTTTTTGTTTTGAAATCTGTACGGCCCTGGACAACCAAGTCCTTATCATGGTAACCGAAGTCTTGGTTTTCCAGTGTTTGCCAGTATGGACAGCCTGGATATTTTTCTGCACTGTTTTTGTTGTGTCTAATAAGTGCTGATAAAAACAACAGGCCAACTAATTTGAACTACATGCGAAAGATCAGGTAATTTTATTGATAAGTCAACATGGCTGCATAGATTATGAAAATGATTGTTAACTGATAATATTAATCTACTAGTAAAGTGATATCCACTGTATGGTAAGCGATATCTACTTGCAATGTTTCAGTGTTCCTCAAATGTATATGTACTATCCAAAATAAATATTTCAGAGCAAACTTTTGTTCTACTTTATAAATGTCACATATTCTTGTAAAATAGCAGTAAAACTACAAAAAAACTTAACATTGTTTCAAAGCCTAATAATGCTGATTAATTTGTGAACAAGCCACCTGTAAATCAATGGGCAAACTCTAAAACTGGGTTTGTTACAGAAGTGAAACCTATCAGACAATGCAAAAAAATATCAACAAACTCCAAGAAGGGAAGTACCCTCTGGAAAAAGGCATTTATGGATAGGCTTGTTAACAATGACTAACAAATGGTGTTTTTTTTTCTTTTTCAAATTGTGATACTTTTTAATGATTTATTCCATGGTATTGATTTCATCTGTAAAACTCTTGTATTTTATGTAGTTGACAATTAGCACAATGGCTTCATTGAATTACCATTGCCAAAATCATTTACTTTTCCTTTTTCTTGTGCTAGTATTTTAGCCCGAGTTGACAGTGAAGTGTTTTGGCCTGACATTTTGTTGAGTGGTGAGACTTTTTCAGTTTTAAGAGGTAGGGGGTTTAATAGTTTTCAGGGGGGTCATGCCAGAACAGTTGGTTTGAAAGTGGAGCCAACCAAATAAAAATGGTCAGTTTGGAGAGGAAGGGGTTTAACCCAAATAACTACTCTTAAGTGTCACACAATTATGGTAACAAGGGGTGGGGGCAGGGAAAAATTTTGATGAAAAGGGGAAGTCATCACATATTTTAGTGACTATCTACCACCCCACCACATAAAAATTGACAGTCCCTAATCTTTTCAATAACCATTTGCCTTAAAAAATAGATGTCTGTATCTAAGCAATTTGGCAGTTATTGCACTTCCATTGAAACCTTTTATACTTGAAAACTTTGTCAGGAATTTTTTGGCAAGCTTGATGGAACCACTTCTTGCAATTGGTGCATTCTGCCATCTGGTCTTTGGTTGGATTGTATGGGAGGCGGCAGTCACAGTACACTGGCATGGCAACAGTCTCTTCATAACCAACGCTTGATTTTTCCTCAAAGGGGAATATGCCAATGTATCCATTTTTAAGGGAATCTAAGAGATGTGCCCTTATTGCCCGCCTGTTGAACTTAAGTGATGTGGGGTCCATATTATGGCAGAGTGCTGTGGCAAATGCAATCACAAAAACTCCACAGTCTGTCCCATTTGTTTGCTGGTCAACAGGAGGGACACAAATTTCAATGACATTGCTGTCTTGGTTGAAAAGAAGGGCACCAATCTGCTCTCTGGTGAATGGCGCAATTCCACTATAAAGACTGTCATAGAGTTTCACTTGGTTGTTGTGGCTGCATCCAATATTACTGACACAAACCCAGTGATTACCACCAGTGTGTAGCACTTGAATGAAGCTGTTCCGCATCACTGGAAACTGTTCTGCCTTCCCAATTGTTGGAGACAGCAGCCCCTCGATATAAGGAAATTGGCGATGCAACAGTTCTTGGGCCATTTGTATTTGATGGTCTGTAAGCATTGCATTTTTGCCAATTATGTCTACATCTTCTTGATTCAGTTTAAATGTAGGCCTTTGCATTTTAGCAATAGATGCTTCGTCCATCCTAGCCTGTTTCAAAAACTTAACTTCGTCTTCAGCTTCTTCAACTCCTTGCATTTTTCTTTTCGGGGCCTTTTTCTTTTTCAAGAACTTTCCTTTACTTCTGTGTTGTATTTTTTGCAGGAATGCATCTGCCTCTTGCTTTCCACCACTTTCTAGGAGATCCTCAGCCTGGTTGTGTGTAATTTGTAATTGCTGACAACATAGGGTAATTAGAGCCTCTGGTAAAAGTACCTCCATTAAGTACTTTTGAATGACCTTCGGGAAGTGCTTTGCTATTAGAGTTACCATGTGATATGTTTGATTTTCCTCAAAGTTCCCAAATGGCACATTGAACTTGAGATCTACCCTTTCAATCATCTCTTTATCCCTGTCTGATAATATTCTTCCATGGAAAATTTCATGTTGCCAGCTTTCCTTGGTGCCACTGAGTACTTCTGAAAGGTGACCTTTGATTACTTTGTCAAAGCAGGAAGCAATGTCCTTCTTTGAAATGTTCTGTATTTTTTTGTTTGGTTCAAAGGGCTGGTATTTTGCCGGCTGCAGAGCCCCTGGCAGATTTGGTGGTTTTGGCTGCCTGGAAGGTGCTTGCTGATTAAGTGATGTTTGCTGTTTGGAAGGTGCTTGCTGATTAAATGATGTTTGTTGTTTGGAAGGTGCTGGCTGATTAAGTGATGTTTGCTGTTTGGAAGGTGCTGGCTGATCGAGTGATGTTTGCTGTTTGGAAGGTGCTAGCTGATTAAGTGATGTTTGCTGTTTGGAAGGTGCTGGCTGATTAAGTGATGTTGGCTGGCTGGAAGGTGCTAGCTGATTAGGTGATTTTTGCAGGTTTAAAGGTGCTGGCTGATGAGGTGATGTTTGCTGTTTGGAAGGTGCTAGCTGATTAAGTGATTTTTGCTGGTTTAAAGGTACTGGCTGATGAGGTGATGTTTGCTGTTTGGAAGGTGCTAGCTGATTAGGTGATTTTTGCTGGTTTAAAGGTGCTGGCTGATGAGGTGATGTTTGCTGTTTGGAAGGTGCTAGCTGATTAGGTGATGTTGGCTGGCTGGAAGGTGCTAGCTGATTAGGTGATGTTGGCTGGCTGGAAGGTGCTAGCTGATTAGGTGATGTTAGCTGGCTGGAAGGTGTAGGTTGATTTGGTTGTGTTGGCTGGCTGGAAGGTGCTGGCTGGTGATGTTCTTTTGGCTGCTTGGAAGGTGCTTGAAGTTTGGGGCACTTTGACCGCGGCATTGGTGTTGGCTGATTGGGTGGTACTTTTGGTTGGGGAACCTTTGTCCGTGGCATTGGTGTTGGCTGATTGGGTGGTACTTTTGGTTGGGGAACCTTTGTCCGTGGCATTGGTGTTGGCCGGTGGTGTGGTGCTGGCTGTTGGTGTGGTGTAGGCTGCTTGGATGGTGCTTGTTGGGATGACATTAACTGCTGTATTGTGGCCGTTTTGGTTGGCGATAGCTGCTGGGATTGTTTTGGCTGCTGCAATGGTGTTGCAGGCTGCATAGATGGTACTGGCTGCTGCGATGGCACCTGTTGTTGATGTTGGGGTGCTGTCGCTGAATGCTGAGAAGAACAGAGAGGATGCTGCAATGGTGGTTGTGCTGTCTGCTGAGCTGTGGATTGAACCCTGTACGCTTTGAGGTCTTTCATGTTCACTATCCTTCTTCGTTTCTCCACTTTTTCCACGTAACCTGCAGGTTTCCTTTTGTAAGTCAACCTCTTCTATGGTGTATGGGCCAGTCCACTGGTCTTCCATTTTGTGCCCCTTTTTTGTCTTTTGGAGCATATTGCGGCGTAGAACAGCATCACCCTTCTTCAATGTGCAGTCGAAGCCTCCTTTTCTTTTTAAGAACTGCTTCTTTTGCTTTTCTTGTGCAGCTTCTATGTTTCCCTGCACTCTTGGGAAAAGTGCATCTCTTGTGGCTGTCATTTGTTGCACATGCTCCTGGAGGACATCCTCTGAGTTTAATTCCCTTGCCAGTTTTTCAATTTCGCTGGGGTCGTTATCGACGTGCATTACATACTTTTGGACTTCAAGAGGCAAACGTGGATGCCTACCATACATTAAATAGAATGGGCTGAACTTGGTGGTGTTTGATCTGTTGGTGTTAATTGCAAAAAGAGCACCATCCGTGTACTCGTCCCAATCCCGATCGTGGTCATCCGCAATCTTCCTAAGGGTACTAAACAAAAGTGACAAGTGCAGTAAATGGCTTGAACCCAGGGGTAACATGTGAAAGTGGAGGCTGATCGTCCGGGTGAGTGTGGTCCTGAGAAGGACTGTTGTCGTTGGTAGTGACTGACGTTTCGACAACCTGTGCGGAAGTCATCATCAGAGTCAAGTGAGTGATTGTTGTCGGTAGAATGTTCTTATTCCAGTTCGTGGAAAATGATTGGCACCAACCATTTTACACGAACTGGAATAAGAACATTAGGTAGGTAGTAATTAGATGATGTATTACCTGCTCTTGTAATTCAGATAATATGTAATATTTAACATCTTTGCATTCGCTTCAGTCCGTAGTTTTAACACTGGAATCCCAAGCACATTACCGAATGGAAATAAACTTTGAAAGCACTAGCTTAGCTGAATGATATTTTAGGTAGCATGTCATGCCCTCTTTCATGTCACTGATAGGAGTTAAGAGTTATTTTTAGACAGAAAATGATTGCAACGCTCACTTCTTTATTGACTGGTTTGATCTCTCATCTAGGCCATTAGACTCCGGATGATATGCTGACGCGATCCTCTGGTGGACACCAAATGTTGTCATGAAGCGCTCGCACACCTGCAACAGAGACAATGCAGCAACGTCATGCAAGCCGCTACACAGATGTCTGTCAAAGGTTTCCGTTGTATAAAACGCTGACCTACCTGGTTAACGAATTCTCTACCCTGGTCTGAAATGATGTGAGCAGGGGCTCCATGGCGACAATATGCTTTGTAAAGGCCCTTTGCTACGCTTACGGCACTCTTGTCTGGCAGAAGAATTGCCTCGACATACTTGCTAAAGTAATCCGTCATTGTCAGAAGATAGCGGTTTCCTTGGGCAGAAACCTTGCCGGCATCTATTAAATCAATACCGACTAGGTACCAAACTTTAGAAACCACCTTCACGGGATGCAGCACGTCGTAACTTTTGCTTTCACTGGTATTACGTTGACACCGGTCACAATTTCGAATCTGTTTGTGTAAGAGAAGGCCACACTTAGAGAAGCATTGAGAGAACATAGAGAAGCCTCAGATTCTTTTATTACAACATCTATTGGAAGTAAAGAAAAGTCATTGTTTTATAAATATTTTACCATTATTGTTGTTAAATGCCTTTTATTATATGGCTGTGTCTCACAAGTACTGGGAACTACCGAATTCACAAATTTGACTGATTATTTCACATGGCTGATCTCGCTGAAAGAATCATGCTCTTTACTTGAGCCCGCTTTTTGCAAAACCGCGACTTTTCAGGCCTCTTTTTTTTAAATAGAAATGTAAAACCTTGGAATTTTATCTGCAATCTAGCTTCTTATGACAAGTTGTCTCGTTTTAAGTTCGTTTAAAATTTTTTTATGAGTCACTTATTTAACCATACTTAGTAGAACTATGATTTAACTTTGCTGGTCACCACTTATTATATTGACATGCCCTGCAAATGCTACCTCTGAGGTGCCATCGTTCTTAATTTTATTGATCTAATTAGTTATTGAGTTGATCTATCGCGATACATTAAATTTTATAGTTCCTTTTAGATGTTTGATTACATTTCAGGGTTGCACTTTGCATGGGTTACTTCTCCCGTTCGTCGATCTTATTACTTTTATTTAAATTTTATAGTTCCTTTTAGATTTATAATTACATTTCAGGGTTGCACTTTGCATGGGTTACTTCTCCCGTTCGCCGATCTTATTATTTTTATTTATTCTTATCAACTTTACATTGCAAATATCTACATAGTAAGACCAATAAAGTTGACAGACTGATTTGAGTAAGTGCCAACTCTAAAAAATCCAAAATAGTAATTGCCACTGAAACGCTAGTGTTAAGATGCATGAATTGTGACAGACCGTGATGGTATCAAATGTTACGCAACACCAATGCCTCTACGTCTATACATTTTATTAAACTTACCAATTCAACAGTATCCTTGTAGTAAGAGGGCCAGTAGTAGCGCTCCTTAATTTTTTGTATGGTGTTGTCCCGCCCAGCGTGGCCCGCAAAAGGTGAAGAGTGACACTTATCGAAAACTCTTGCCTTTTCCTCCTCTTGAATGACCATGCGGTTAAAGGTTAATCCATCGTTACCACGGTCGACGTAGAAAAGCGAGCCTGATTGAACATCAAACGTGAACTGTTTCGAAAGTCTCCGTAACACTCCTTTTTCACGCTTGCTTGCGCCCTCTGGATACTCTTTATCTCTCAAATAATGAACCAGATTTGAATATTTTGTGGCATCCATCTTAATAATTCTCGTAAGATGCGAATTTCCCGCGAAAGAAAGGTCATAAATATAAGTATACAAGGTCCAACTTCCTAATTTGGGCATTGTTTAATAGAGGAATTTCCGGTGGGTAGAAGCGTTGCGTGAGAACAGTTAAATCAACGTAGCATCTACGCCTAATGGAATAATTTGTTGTATTTAAGAAAGGGTTCCTGGTTCTATAAATATGCGCCCATGGGTGCGGAATTGAAATATTGATTAGAAATTGTTTTTGGTGAAGTGTCTAGCCAAACAAAAGCGCTTACAGGCCAGGGATACCAATTTTACTGCGATCAACGTTCACTGATATGTGTATCCCAACATATCACAAACGTTTGCTTCCCACTGTGCCTATGAGTGCGATTTTGAAATATTTTATTGATTAGAAATTGCACTGGGCTAGAGAGGCCAGGATACACATATCACTATAATCACCGTGCAGTGATATATATCAATAAACATCAGGGGATACACGTATCACAGAAAAGCGATCGCAGTGATGTTAGATCACACTTCTATTAATTTTGACTCAATAATACACTTACAAGCCATACTTAGCTAGTATTTTGCTGGACAGATAAAAGCGCTTGCTTTAGTAAGGGGATACACATACTGACTACGATTGCCGTGATATGTGTATCCAAAGTGTATCCACAAGATATAATGGGGATACACATATCACTGAACGGCGATCGCAGTGATATGTCTATCCCCCGGCTTATACTATTTTGCGAAACGAAACGAAACGAAATTGTACTATTTTGCGAAACGAAACGAAACGAGACGAAATTTTGCGAAATGGCGTATTTTCGCCTTTATTTAGCAAATATGTCCTCCGCGTCCGAAACAAAATGTTTTCACTAATAAAATGATCAAAATTTCTAAGAGCTTGGTCACCTCTCATTTTATTGACCATAGTAGAATTCGTTTCGCAAAGTGGTAATTTTTGACAGAATTACTATTTTGCGAAATGGCGTTTGTTCACCTTTATTCGCCAAATATGTCCTCTTCGTCCGAAACAAAATGTTTCCACCAGTAAAATGATCAATGTTTCTAAGAGCCTGGTCACCTCTCATTTTATTGACCATAACAGAACTCGTTTCGCAAAGTAGTAATTTTGACAGAATTACAGTATTTTGCGAAATAGCGTTTTTTTCGCCTTTATTTAGCAAATATGTCCTCTTCGTCCGAAACAAAATGTTTCCACTAATAAAATGATCAATATTTCTAAGAGCCTGGTCACCTCTCATTCTATTGACCATAACAGAACTCGTTTCGCAAAGTCGTAATTTTGACAGAATTACTATTTTGCGAAATGGCGTTTTTTCGCTTTTATTTAGCAAATATGTCCTCGTCCGAAACAAAATGTGTCCACTATTAAAATGACCAATATTTCTAAGAGCCTGGTCACCTCTCATTTCATTGACCATAACAGAACTCGTTTCGCAAAGTAGTAATTTTGACAGAATTACTATTTTGTGAAATGGCGTTTTTCCGCTTTTATTTAGCAAATATGTCCTCCTCGTCCGAAACAAAATGTGTCCACTAATTTAATGACCAATATTTCTAAGAGCCTGGTCACCTCTCATTTTATTAACTAAAATAGAACTCGTTTCGCAAAGTAGTAATTTTGACAGAATTACTATTTTGCGAAATGGCGTTTTTTCGCTTTTATTTAGCAAATATGTCCTTCTCGTCCGAAACAAAATGTGTCCACTGATAAAATGATCAATATTTCTAAGAGCCTGGTCACCTCTCATTTTATTGACCATAATAGAACTCGTTTCGCAAAGTAGTAATTTTGACAGAGTTACTATTTTGCGAAATGGCGTTTTTTTCACCTTTATTTAGCAAATATGTCCTCTTTCCCCGAAACAAAATGAAAGACAACTACTTGTTTTTGTTCTCGATTGCTCTTTATTGGCTCGGAGTTTACTGTTTATTGTTGTTATAATTCTGTTTTCTATACTATTTTGCGAAACGAAACGAAACGAAATTTTGCAAGATTGCCTTTTTTCGCCTTTATTTAGCAAATATGCCCTCTTCGTCCGACACAAAATGTTTCCACTAATAAAATGATCAATGTTTCTAAGAACCTGGTCATCTCTCGTCACCTTGTAACGTATTTTCCTAGCAGAATTATAACAACAATAAAGAGTAAACTCCGAGCCAATAAAGAGCAATCGAGAACAAAAACAAGTAGTTGTCTTTCATTTTGTGTCGGGGAAAGAGGCCATATTTGCTAAATAAAGGTGAAAAAAACGCCATTTCGCAAAATAGTAATTATATCAAAATTACTACTTTGCGAAACAAGTTTCTATTATGGTCAATAAATTGAGAGGTGACCAGGCTCTTAGAAAGATGATCGTTTTATTAGTGGACATATTTTGTTTCGGACGAAGAGGACATATTTGCTGAATAAAGGTGAAAAAACGCCATTTCGCAAAATAGTAATTCTGTCAAAATTACTACTTTGCGAAACGAGTTCTATTTTGGTCAATAAAATGATAGGTGACCAGGCTCTTAGAAAGATTGATCATTTTATTAGTGGAAACATTTTGTTTCGGACGAGGAGGACATATTTGCAAAATAAAAGCGAAAAACGCCATTTCGCAAAATAGTAATTCTGTCAAAATTACTACTTTGCGAAACGAGTTCTGTTATGGTCAATAAAATGAGAGGTGACCAGGCTCATAGAAATATTGATCACTTTATTGGTGGAAACATTTTGTTTCGGACGAAGAGGACATATTTACTGAATAAAGGCGAAAAAACGCCATTTCGCAAAATAGTAATTCTGTCAAAATTACTACTTTGCGAAACGAGTTCTGTTATGGTCAATAAAATGAAAGGTGACCGGGCTCTTAGAAACATTGATCATTTTATTGGTGGAAACATTTTGTTTCGGACGAAGAGGACATATTTGCTGAATAAAGGTGAAAAAACGCCATTTCGCAAAATAGTAATTCTGTCAAAATTACTACTTTGCGAAACGAGTTCTATTTTGGTCAATAAAATGAGAGGTGACCAGGCTCTTAGAAATATTGGTCATTTTATTAGTGGAAACATTTTGTTTCGGACGAGGAGGACATATTTGCTACATAAAAGCGAAAAAACGCCATTTCGCAAAATAGTAATTCTGTCAAAATTACTACTTTGCGAAACGAGTTCTGTTATGGTCAATAAAATGAGAGGTGACCAGGCTCTTAGAGACATTGACCTTTTTATTGGTGGAAACATTTTGTTTCGGACGAAGAGGACATATTTGCTGAAAAAAGGTGAAAAAAACGCCATTTCGCAAAATAGTAATTCTGTCAAAATTACTACTTTGCGAAACAAATTCTACTATGGTCAATAAAATGAGAGGTGAGCAGGCTCTTAAAAATATTGATCATTTATTGGTGGAAACATTTTGTTTCGGACGAAGAGGACATATTTGCTAAATAAAGGCAAAAAAACGCCATTTCGCAAAATTTCGTTTCGTTTCGTTTCGTTTCGCAAAATAGTATAAGCCTATCCCCCGAGTAACTCGCTGTCGTCTGTCAATTTGGAATCAATATATAAGCTTAGCTAGTAATTTGCTGGACAGACAAAAGCGCTTGCTTTACCAAGGGATACACATATTGACTGCGATTGCCGCGATATGCGTATCCACATTGTATCCCCAAGATGTATTGGGGATACACATATCATTGAACGGCGATCGCAGTGATATATGTATCCCCTGACTAACTCGCTATCGTCTGTCAATTTGGAATCAATAATACACTTACTAGCCATATATAAGCTTAGCTAGTAATTTGCTAGAAAGACAACAGCGCTTGCTTTACCAAAGGATACACATATCACTTACTACGATGTCCGTGATATGCGTAACCCCGAGATATGTTGAGGATACACATATCACTGAACGAGAGATCTCAGTGATATACGTATCCCCTGACTAGTGCGATGTCGTCTGTGTACTTTTTAAATTTGTCAGTGACACATATGATTGGGAATCAACAAAACTTGCTGTCAGTTGGTGAAATATTTCATGCACTTGCGTACTAGCCAGTAAAGGAGCTAGTAGCAAGTAATTTCAGTGCTAGACAGGCGACAAAGCCGATACGATTGCAGTCACCAGTGATATGTGTATCCCCAAGATATATTTTTGTTTACATGACAATTTCGATTCCTTTATATTTCCAATAGATTGTTTGATGTTTGCTACTGGTCCATAAGAACTGTCGGACTCGCGAGTCGTGTCTTTACAGTTCTGATTGTGGAAGATGGTTCAGTGAACGATTTGCGTCCATTAACACAAGTTAGCCGTAATTATTTATTTTTTGGAGGTGAAGGGGGTGGGGGATACACATATCACTGGCCGCCATCTTGGAGGGGGTACACATATCCCTAGTGATATGTGTGCGGGGGTACACATATCACGGGGTACACATATCACTGTGACACCGACGGATTCCTAGAAAAGACATTTCTCCACCAATCATATTGCACAGTGTGCTGTTTCACGACCATTATCCCCGACCGGTATCGTAACGTGTGGTATCCCCACCGAGATTAATACCCAGATGACCCAGACTGAATCCCTCACTGCAGAACGCTAAATTGAGTTGAACTGTGGCAAGTGTCATGGCGTCTAATGTAGACATTTGGTGGAGTCTTTGGAGAGTAATGTTGTGAAAAGAGCAATCAATCAGAAATAATTGGGTCATTTCCTTCGCTCGTGTACAATCACCGTCGATGCATTGTGAAGATTTCATAATACTCTGGCGAACCAAAACAAGTGGGATGGAACACCAAATCAATAAGGATTTGTGTATCCTAGTCACTACAAGGCATGGTGTTGACAAGAAATAATCTCCTTAATTCTGTTTCTATGGCCTAAATGTACAATTACAAAAGATTTAATAACAAGAAAACAATTGCCATACATAGGTGTTAGAATCATCACTGTTACCATAAATATTAACTTATGGAATTCCAATAACAATGACCACGAGGTAGAGATTAAAAGGGAGTTACAACATAACGGGCGACGAGCGGGGCAAGAAAAATGGTCCGAGATATGAGTGGTCAGCGGGGAAATAGCTTTAATAACTCATGTATCAATCCCGTAATGTTAACAATAAACTTTGCTAAATCACAAGTTAAGCAATTTTTCAAAAGCGTCGACTATACAAATGTCTTTCACTGCTCTAATAAGCAACGAAGACATCGGGAAAGGCATCAAAAAATGATATTTTTGTTTTGTAACTTGCCACGGACGAAAAGAAAGTATCGTGACTTAGGTTGTCCAAGGCGTTAACCACAGCTGGCGTCAGATTTTTGCAATCTCTACTTTTTTCCCGGGAATTGAAAGCTCCATTCCATGTGAAAATATGCAAAGAGGAAAACTCAGAGCTTCAAAAACAGCCAAATTAAGGCTAATAGGTTTACCATTCCTCAAATGTTTCTAATAAAAAAAAAGGCCGCTCGTTTTAGGAGACCTTTTCTCAAAGCAACCTGTACTGTATGTTAAGGTAGTTATGTTTTCCGTAAAACATTTTTCTTTCTATTTACTTTAACAGATGCACTCGAGATGAAAACTAAACGTTCGAATCCGGAAAAAAAATAAAACATTTTGAATTCTGGGATGTTCTTCATATTTTTGGCTCCATCACGTTACGATTTTGGACGAGTGACACTCCCGAATATATATTTTGATTGATTACCAGGAACTGTCTTCGTTATCCTGGTAGATTAAGGTCTACACATGACATTACAGTCCACTTGATCTGAAAAGAAGCCGCCCTAAGGGCAGGTGAAACGTAGTGTAAGCGTCTCTTCGGAAGGCACATTCAATCAAACTTGCGTGGAAAAACTGGCCACAGCTATCGCACCCAAGCTAATCCGAATGGGGGAGATTCATTCTTACGAGTTATGGAGTTTTCCGGAGCGATTAAAAAATCATTTATATCGAGAACTCGATTTTTGTAGAGTTCCCTAACTTTCAATTCCCGGAAAAAATTGTAGAGATTGCAAAAATCAAGTGAAAAGCGCGCCAGCATACATGCGTTTATTCAAAGCATTCATTGAAAACAGAGATAAATGTACAAAGAATGCTTTAAAAAGGGAGTTTAGAAGGTTGGCCCTATGTAAAAAACGATACTTTCTCTTCGTCCCGTGGCAAGTTGCCAAACAAAAGCATCATTTTTTGATGCCTTTCCCGATGCCTCGTTGCTTATTAGGGAGCCTTCATTATTTAAGGCGGGGGGAAGGCTGGCAAGGATGCTGATGCAGTCCGGCCAAAGTCCCCCGAAAAGTGTTGTGATGCGCATTTGATCATATCCACATGTTAATTTGCGCAATGTAAATATTAAATTATTATTGTTATTATTATTATTATTAGGATAATGTGGGGTCATAATAAATTCAGGAACTGAAATGGGGGTCAGAAAAATTTGGGAATAATGCAGGGGGTCAAGAGCTTTTTGTTGTTACATATCATCTACAAATGTGGGTTTAAGTTTGTAGAACATTTCTACTACCCGCCATACAAGATATAGGGAACAATAGCTAACTTTGCATACATTGGAAAGCTATTCTTTTTCAAGCTATAATAATCTTTATTTCAAAAACAATATTACAAGATTGCAGTGAAGGCGAGCTGAGTGTAATATTCACAATAGTATTAACATATGATGCACGATCCTCGCAGTAGATAGCACTATTTAAGCAATAGCGAAAATCAGACCTGAAAAAAATCAGGCCTGTACGGGATTCGAACCACTGACCTCTGCGATACTAGTGCAGCGCTCTACCAATTGAGCTAACAAGCCAACTGGGAGCAGGCCGTTAAGTTGATTCGTAATAAACCCGTGAAAGTGATTAATGAGATACAATGAAATATATGAACAAAATATATGAACTTCATATATTTCATTGTATCTCATTAATCACTTTCACGGGTTTATTACGAATCAACTTAACGGCCTGCTCCCAGTTGGCTTGTTAGCTCAATTGGTAGAGCGCTGCACTGGTATCGCAGAGGTCAGTGGTTCGAATCCCGTACAGGCCTGATTTTTTTCAGGTCTGATTTTCGCTATTGCTTAAATAGCGCTATCTACTGCGAGGATCGTGCATCATATATATCTAATACCGCAGTACAAAATATATGAACTTCATATATTTCATTATATCTCAATAGTATTAACAATAAAAAAAAACAATAGAAAGGGATAACAATGATGAGATGTTCTAAGTTCTAAGTTATTTACGACTAGCCATGAGTTTTTGGCACTATAGGTATTCTTGGCAAGCTATGATTGTAGTGGGGTAGCAAACACAGAATATTAGAAATACACGAACTGGTCTCGGTATCTAGAAAACGATGCGCCAGTACTACGTCCAGACCGAGTTCGACGAGTCAATGCCATAACTGGTATAATGTCCTCCTGACTACTTTCCTTGGTCACTTCTTTTAACCTAGCTGCTTTGGTAGTCCTAGGGGGGAGGGGGGCTAGCTATTTTTGCAATTACAACTACAGGGGTCATGACATTTTTAATTCTTATAAAGCAGGGTCAGGATATTTTGTTAAGTCTCACTGAAAATCTTGCCAGCCCACCCCCCTCCCATAAATAATGAATGCTCTCTTAGAGCAGTGGTAGATATTTGTACAGTCGACGCTTTTGCAAGTTAGCAAAGTTTATTATTAACATTTCGGGATTGATACCACGACTGTTTAATAAAACAACTACAAATGATTTGCCTCTACATGATGTATTTTAATAGCTTTAAAAAGCTATTTTACCGCTGACCACTCCTATCTCGGACCATTTCTCTTGATATCAGCCAAAGTGTTCACTTTGGCTGATAGCAAGTCAGCTTTCTAGCATGTCCAACTGGATGAACCCAGTTCTCTGCTCACAACCTTCAACATTCCTGTTGGAAGAATAAAATGGAACAGAATCCCTTTTGGCATCAGTGTCGCACCTGAAAGATTCCAAAGAAGAATAGACAAAACTTTAGAAGGACTGGAAGGTACTAAAGCCATTGCTGATGACATCCCCAGCTGGGGAGATGGCAATACCATCGAGGAAGCAACTTCCAACCATGATGCCCAACTGTCTGGTTCCCTAGATCGATGCCAACAGATACATATCAAACTAAACGTTGACAAGTTCCAAATGAGGAAGACCGAGTTATCGTACATGGGGGTAACGCTGACCGACAAAGGAGTCAAACCAGACCCATGGAAACAAGATAGCATACAAGCCATGCCAGCCCCAACCAACAAGGAGGAAGTAAGAAGACTACTTAGTGTTGTGACATACCTGTCGAGATTCTCTAAAGATTTGTCGACCAAAGCTACACCACTCAGAAGACTCTTGAAGAACGACGTTGCATTTACCTGGGAAGCGAGTGAACAGAAAATTTTTGACGAAATCAAAGCACTCATCTCCAGTGCAGCACTTCTGAAATATTTCAATCCACATATGCCAGTAGAAATCCAAACTGATGCCTCATCAAGCGGCTCAGGAGCCTGCCTCATGCAAGGTGGCCAACCCGTCCAGTAGGCCTCAAGAGCCCTTACTGCCGGAAACTGAGAAACGTTACAGCCAGATCGAAAAATAGATGCTCAGTGTGGTCTTTGGCCTCACTGGGTTCCACACCTACACATATGGAAGAAAAGTACCAGTTCATAATGACCACAAACCGCTTGCTGCGGTGCCCAAGCGACCAGGTGGGGAGAATCCCATTCGACTTCAAAGAATGCTGTGCTAAATTATGGATATGACCTTGATTTCAAGTACATCAAAAGCAAAGACCTGCTAATCGCTGATGCCCTTAGCAGATCCCATACGACTAATCACACACGCAGCCAGAGCGAAGAAGAGATTGAAACCATCGGCTTGGTTATTCAAGATAAAAGTGTGACAAGCCACCTCAATGAAATTGCAGAGGAAATTGCCCAGGAAAAAGTCTTACAGTCAGTAATCCACCACATCTCTGAAAACTTGTTCATCAGTAAAAGACGTCTTCCAATAGACGTTCTTCCATTCTGGTGTTGCAAAGATCAACTATCATTCAATGATGGCATCATCTACAGAGGTGATCGCTTTGTAGTTCCAGCTACACTGAGACAAAGCCTAACTGAAAAGTTACATCAAGCTCACATGGGTGTCGAGTCAACTTTAAGACGTGTTCGTACATCTCTTTGGTGGCCTGGTATGAACTCTCAACTGAAACAGTTCATGTCTTCATGTCAAGTTTGTCAATTTTTCAAGAGAAAGAACCCAAAAGAAAGTCTAATGAGTCATTCTATTCCTGACAGACCCTTGTCCAAACTCGCAGCCGACCCTTTTGAGTTTAAAGGGGAACACTTTCTGGTATTGATCGACTACTGCAGCGACTGGATCGAATTTGATGGGATGAGAGACCAAACTGCAACTGAAACCATTGCCTTGCTACTCAAACAGTTCTCACGATGGGGACTTCCCGACGAGATTGTCTCTTGACTGTGGAAGGAATTTCGATTCTAAAGAATTCTCTCCATTCTGTCAGAGGAAGCAGATAAAACACACGAAATCCTCACCTCACCATCATCAGAGTAATGGTAAAGCAGAATCAGCCGTGAAGATCGTCAAATCTATCTTGAGGTAGACTGAAAACTCTGCTTTAAATCCTTACGGAGCCCTACTTGATCAGCATAATACACCTACAGTTGATATGACGACATCATCTGCTCAAAGATTTCTACACCGAAGACTGAAATCTGAAATTCCTATCAAAGCCATTCTGCATAAACCAGAAACTACTGAAACGGTCCTGGAAGAAAAAGCTAAGAAAACGGCCAAGTCTCAACTGCATTACAATCGAACTGCCAAAGATCTGAGTGTTCTAAAACCTGGTGATATAGTAAACATCAAGCCTGAAGGACTAACCAAAGGACAAAAATGGAGAAAAGGACTTATTGTTCAGATCAATCCATTTCGTTCCTACCGCGATGTTGAAGTGGATGGCCAACTCCTCAGAAGAAACCGCGGACACCTAACTGAGCCCGCAGGAAAACCGCCGAATACGGAGAAGACACAATCTGCCCCAAATCCAAAAGCGAACGTTAAAGTCCGTGCGTGGGAAACCAAAAATTCTAGTTCAAATCCTGTATATAGTTCTACAGAACTTAAATCCGAGCCCACTAAGCCTGTTAAGAGCAGATCCGAGCAAGAATCAAACAAAATCGCAAATCTTCGGCAAAGCTGAAAAAAATCAAATTTAGGCCTCACGGAAAGGTACCCCACCCATGGAAACCGTAACCCCATGAAAATCTCAGACATGCGCAGATTACATAACTTTGTAACACTGCTTGAGAAAAAGAACGCGGACTCGTGCCGTGAGTTGTTTACGTCAAAGTTATAGATTTTTGTTGATTAAATCGCCGGCCGACTCGCCGACGATGAGACCTGATGGCACGTAACAGAGCTCACGGCAGCCAGTTTTCTTGCAAAAATCAGCCACCAGTCAAAAAGAAGCCGAGAAAATATGCGAATTATTCCGAAGAAATAGAAAAAAGCGGCGTTGCAGTGCAAGTGTGCAGCTTTTTAAGTGAAGAAAAACTCGATCGACTCGAGAGAGAGTGTAACGGGTGAGATCCGAAAACGCCAATCTAAAAGGAACAGTCAAAACCCTAAGATGCAGTCTAGGCAAGTGATTTTCAGGAGGGAATGGAAATGCAAACACTTGCAAATGTCTACGAGTACTACTGCAGATTGTCTGAGCCACCAATTACGGTGACTGATTTTCATTCCCATTCTGAAATTTCGCCGGTTGCAACTTGCGCGATCGTAGTTGATACCACTTTTAAATGGTATTAATTATAAACCGATATCAATCTCACCAAACAGAAGCCGAAAAAGAAAAAACCTCTCGAATGTTAAGGTAGAGTAGTCAATATGGCCGCATAGTCAGTAATAAATGTACAGGCAAGTTAATTTTTCGGGCAACAAATCATAACGACGCGTATCTTTAAGTGTCATACAGTATCGAGAGTTTTATGAGTGAAGTTTTTAGGCTTAAGTTGGAAGTTCTAACAAACATGAACAAAATTATCTACACACGGACCGCCGTGGAAACGTAATAGTAATAGTTTCAGTTATTCAAGCTTACAATTGTGATAACCATTTTTTTACTAGATTTATATTTTCTAGTCGGGCATATTTACTTTGTATTCTTTGTTTCCATACTCTATCGTGTGAAATCCGTGAGTTACATTTGACTAATTTAAATTGTCACCGTTCCATAATTTCAGTATTTGTAAAAGGAAAGAACATCCAATTGAAAAAGGACGCGTTGAGGCTCCAAATTCAACTGAAAAAGTGTCAAAACAAACTTACGTCTACTGAAAATAAAGAAAAACAAGTCGGCAACAAAATAAGGGGGACAAGATCTGCTTCCTCAAAACTGAAAAAGAATTTCAGGGGAACAATGAGTTTGTCAAAAAGGGATATTCCCTTGTGGAGACATTTGCACATGGTAACAATGGATACAACCAAAGAATTTTGATGTTTATGGCTTGTGTCAGATACCTGCAACATGCATCTTTGTTATCTTATCAAAACACACCTGTAGCATTACATCTGATTTTCAATATTCTGTTTGACTGTAGCCCCCCAACAAACTTTGTTGTCTCCCCAAGTACACTTTCTGACTGGAATGTTATCTTAGGTGAAGCAGACAAACTAATTTTACTGAAACGCTTCTAAAAATCCAAGTACGATTTTCATCTCTGGAGCGATGACTCCCACTATGGAGGAGAAGAGAGGCACATAGTGGGTGTTCACACCTGGTGCCCTATAGAGAGCAAGCCTCGAGTTTACGTCCTAGCTAACAGCCTTACAGCAAGCGGATCCAGAAAACACCAGTCTGACGTGGATTATCACGTTGTGAAAAAACGAATATGACATCACCAATGTTTCGGGGTTGGTTGGAGACAATGCCTCTACCCAAAAGGGAAAAGTAAATGGTCTCTTGGCAAACAACACCAAAATTTTTGGAAAGGAAATGTTTTTTTTGTAGGATGCTACCCACATATACTAAACATCATGCTGAAAAGAATGTGCCAGGCTGGGTTTGGGGCAAAGGGTGACATGAGTAACCCCCATGTTTTACAATTACTATATAAAATATCTTGGCTCCATCATAAGCGTCCAAGCCAATACAAAGTTAAGTATGTTTCTCTAGGTATTCTTAGTAAAGAGCCACCCCTTCCTCAGACATTCATTGACACAAGGTGGACGTATTATCATGAGACTCTCCAGTGGTATCTTAAGTATGGAAAAGCTTGTTTACAGCTTGCTGAGCATCTCCTTCAAAGATTGCCAAAATCAGATAGCCACCACACTATATGGCAAGATGTCATTAAGATGAGCTCAAGTCCTATGATCCAAGTTGAAATCAAGTTTTTGTTTGAATTCCTTGACAAGTTTATCATCCCATCTCTGAACACATCCCAAGCTAGTGATGCAGAACTTGGTTTTTCCAGTGGTTACCTAGCACGGTTATGGCCAGCAACTGTTTTGAAACACCATGAAACTTTAAGTGAAATGTTGAAGTCTCCATCAGAACATTTTCCTTTAACATCACAACAGGTAAAGATGTCATTGAAAGACCCTGCAGCTATTGACCATTTTTACAAACAAGTGCAGAGGCCAATGTTACAAGAAGCGATTAAAGTAATCAAAGATCATGGAGCAGAGTGGTTAACTTTTCCTAAGTTGTTTGGAATTGGAGCTGATCAGAGATACCAAAGTCATTTCTGGCATTCGGTTTTAAAGCTTCTTGGAATTCCAGTCAGATCTGAAAATCAAAAAGAAAAGTCAGTGAACAATCCCTTTCATGTTCATGGACATAACATTTTCACGTTGGTCTCTAAGGACAGAGTTGGATTAATTAAATGGGCCACTCTTTGGAAATTAAAGGAACCCCAATTGCTATGTGAGATCAAAGAAATGGCTTTATCACAACAGAGCTCACTCATAAGTAAAGAAGCCACTCCAAAGCTGTTTGAGTTCTACGCCAAGCACATTTTCAGTCTTCCAGTAAACAATGTTCCTGTAGAAAGACAGTTCAACCTTTCACAACTGTATCTTAATGATAACATGTCAGAGTTATCAAAACAGGCCTCAATCACATTTTTTGAGAACATTCTACACTGTGGAAAAACCAACACCAGGACCACAGAAGCTGCATGTGAAGTTCATGAAGAAAGAATGAAAGAATAGGCCCAAATACTCACCACAGACCTTTTGCAAGGGGCAAGAAAGAACTTAAACAAGATTAGAGAAAATAGCACACATGGACCACTTACAGCAAAGGATGTTTACCCTAAAGCTTGGATAGAAAGGAAAGCAAATAATGACTTACCAGATATGATTCAGTCAATAAAAGCTGATGGTCACAAACTTAAACTTCACTGGAAGGCTTCTGCCAAGGGAACATCTACACTGGAGGGACAAAGGTCGTTCAGCCCAACAGTAATTGAGGAAGTTACCAGTACACCTGATGGACAAGTTCCAAGACTCATGCAGCTAGCAGCTCTAAAGGTGTGGAACTATGGGGAGGAGCTACCAATTAATGATCTACCAAGAGAATGCCAGTTGTGTCTACAAAACCTTCCAAATGTCTTCCAACCTCCAACTACTTGTCTTTCCATAACTGTACATATTATGCCATTGCCTACACATGAAGAATAAAGTAGTCATGGGGGTGGCTCAGTAATTTTTAAACATTTTAGATTTGTACATAAGAACTGATTTCACTGACCCACACTGCATGAAGTAAATGTATCTTAACAAGAATGCATTTTTTTACACACAGAGACACAATAATGAATAAATGTTTCAATGCAACATGTTAGAACTAACCTGATAAAAGCATGTTGTATATGCCATTTTAGTTAAGTAAACAGAACTAAATGTTTTAGTGTATGTAGCATGTTAGCTTTGCAATATTGTAACTGGTTTTACCGAGTATAAGTAAAGTGCATGGAGCCAAAGCTGAGACATGCATGTATGTATTGGATCTTGAATTAAATGAATTGTACATTACATTCAAAATGAACAGTGGGCAAATGAAGCTGTAATATATCTGATTTTAAATTGTTATGCATGACTGTAGCTTAGTAGAATATTAAACAAACATTGAAATGCTGTCTCTTCACTGCAGTAGTTTAAGACCATAATAAATGTAATATTTAACTGCATGTGTGGAGCCGTGGTGGCCTCATGGTTGGTGCGTTTGACTCTGGATCGAGTGGTCCAGGTTCGTGCCCCGGCCGGGACATTGTGTTGTGTTCTTAGGCAAGACACTTTACTCTCACAGTGCCTCTCTTCACCCAGGTGTATAAATGGGTACCGGCAAATTTAATGCTGGGGGTAACCCTGCGATGGACTAGCATCCTATCCAGGGGGGAGTAGAAATACTCCTAGTCACTTCATGCTACGGAAACCAGAGTTAAGCACCGGCCTAATGGGCCACTAGGCTCGTAAACAGACTTTACCTTTACCCTAACTACATGTAGATTATATCATCATACTGTTGCACATGTATAATTTAACATATCATTAGCAGTAGGTAACTTTTAATGTGATAAGTACATGACTTTTGTATAGGTGTTCTTTTACATAATAAGTGAATCATTTTGTATAGGAAGGGCAAAGCTAAGTGATGCGGCCAATGTTATGTTACATACAGTTAGTGTACAATGTATAACAGTAATAAATTAGATTTAAACACTGGAACTGTTAAAAATGTGCCAAGTTCATTATCCTGTCTTTCCTTAATCCGTGTAAAAGATAAGTAGGACAAATCCTTTAAACGTTTTTCTTCTAACCATTAAATATCTACACCGCTGGAATTTTTTTTCACATACAGGCAACTTGTTGTACCTGGACTAACACAAATTATTGAATATGCAGTATGGTCTAAAAAGAATCAGTGTATTGGTCGATCCTCCACATTAAAAGCGCCCAAAAGAAATAAGCATTGATTTAACAATCGATATCAGTCAAATGAATAAAGGCTGATAGTTTCGAAAGAAACTGTTTGGGGCTGCGTCGGTGGGAGTAACGAATTAATTTGGATATATCAATAAAGTTGAAATGGTAAATTGGCCACCGTAACGATTACAAAAGCTGACGTTCCGAGCGTTAGCCCTTCGTCGGAGCGTTAGCCCTTCGTCGTACCCTGGCTCCAGAGGTTTCTCTTTTTTCTCTCCTTTTTCTCCCTGTTTACAATCCTTTCGGGCTGCGAAGCAGCGAGATTCCCCGAGCTGCGTAGCAGCGTCTCTTTTTCTCCGCTCCGACGAAGGGCTAACGCTTGAAACGTCAGCTTTTGTAATCGTTACGGTGGCCAATTTACCATTTCAACTTTGTTGATATCAGTCAAACATCGTCAATAGTACCCATGAGTACCCGAGAAGTAATTGATAAACTGCTATTGGTTCCTGTTGACGAATAAACCGGAGTTCACTCTCGATCTCGGGTGGGCGATATTGAATGTAAGCTAATTGACCCATTACCACCAACGCACCCCAAGATAGCAACTGATAACCTAATTTATAATCTTACCTCGAGCATCGTGCGCTTCAGTTGCATTAACTCAGCTCAGTCGATATATTATATTAGTGCGACTTTCTTGCTACTTTCTTGCGACTTAGCTGCGACTTTCTTGCTACTTCCTTGCGACTTAGCTGCGACTTTCTTGCTACTTTCTTGCGACTTAGCTGCGACTTTCTTGCTACTTTCTTGCGACTTAGCTGCGACTTTCTTGCTACTTTCTTGCGACTTACCTGCGACTTTCTTGCGACTTATCTGCGACTTGCTACTTTCTTGCGACTTAGCTGCGAATTTCTTGCTACTTTCTTGCGACTTATCTGCGACTTGCTACTTTCTTGCGACTTAGCTGCGACTTTCTTGCTACTTTCTTGCGACTTTGCTGCGACTTTGCTGCGACTTTCTTGCTACTTTCTTGCGACGTAGCTTCCTGGCTACCTAGCGGGGCCGAGTGGGATGCAGGCTAGGTTGCATTGCCGATCAACATGGATTCTCTAAAAGAACAGCTAGTTCCGGAGGTCCGAACCAGGTATTTTGACACTTTCTCCTGTCATTCGTTCAAATTAGAAATGCTGAAGGTACAAAAGCTTATATTTGGCTTCATTCTCTTTAGATTTTCAATTTTTTTAAAAGAAAAACGTGGGATTAAAGCTGGCGTTTGCCAACATTTTAAAGACGAAAGGGTAAGAATTCATTACGAACTGTTTCCTGTACTGGACTCGAGATTGTGGCGCACTTAAATTTGATATCTCAGATTGTCTTGTTACACTTTCCTTACCTTCTTGTCACGTCTGGTTTACTTTCGAGAAACCTTTAATCATTTAACTTCAAGATGGGACGGTTATTTGTGCTTCACTGGGAATAGTTTTGACCCTTTTCATAAATGGCTGCCAATTATATTTTTTTTGGAAGTATTTAAACTAGCCAGACTAACCTCGGTTTTGAGTTAATAATTTGAAAGAAATTTTACTCCCAAACGAGTTTAGTGAAGTTTTTTTCATTGCATACAAAATAATTTTTATATTGGTAGCTATTTATCATTCCTAGAATCCAAAGTAATTGATTTGGAAATAATTGGATGAGAGAAAAAAACTTTTTTTTTTTTAATTTAATTACTTCCAGAGTGGACAAGCATGTAGTCCTTTACCCACTAATTTATGTAATACTCCAAAGTAGATGAACTTGATGTAGGGCAAATGTTGGGCTTGATATATGGCATGTACACGTACATGTTGAACATGATATACAGCAAATGTTGCTTATAGACATATGGAATTTCTCTTTTTGTATTTAACTCAAGATCTTACTTATTTACTGCTTGATATATTGAGTTGAACACTTGCAGAGAAATTCCATTTAAACTCAAGATCTTATTTGTTTGCTGTACATGATATATTGAGTTGAGGACCTCCATATCTGTGTACATCCATGTATTATTCTATAGTATCTGTTTCCATTTTTTCCTTTTTGTGTTTCTTATCTTGGGAAATATACCCATAGGACCCGCAAGTATTTTATGTATTTTTTTTTTCACAGTTTACATATTCGTATTACACCTCAAGTGGCTTATTTTACTTGACTAGTTTGACTCCATACTATTCTCTAAGATAAAATCATTTATTAAAAACTAGATCATTGGATAATGCAATTCAAGACTTTTTATTGGCTTAGCCATTATGGTCTATCAGCCAATATACCATAATCTACAAATATGGCAAGCATACATTTCAGCTTAAGATTAAAAGGGAGCTAAAAATTTAATAAAATGTAATAATTTAATTGAACGTTTTTAATAAAACAATTATTCCACTCGCGCTTGTTGGATATGAGATGATTATAGCCAACTCAGCGCTACGCCCCTCGTTGGCTATCTATCATCTCATATCCAACGCGCGCTCATGGAATAATTGTTAATTATCCTTACTACAGATGGACTTTACAGCTGTGAGGATGGCAACAGATGGAGATTTGCAAGCTCTTTGTTCGGTTTGTGGGGGTGACATACTTGCACTGAGATAACCCTTGCACTTTGAAGCCACAATACATGATGACGACTTTGCAGGTGATAAAAGTTTCATGTATGGGAAATCTACAGCAAACCAAAGAATTGAAGCATGGTGGGGACGTTTAAGGCAAGGATGTGCAGAATGGTGGATTACATTTTTTAAGGACTTGAGAGATTCTGGTTTATATCACGATGATGATATAATACACTGCGAATGCCTGAAGTTCTGTTTCATGGATGTCATACAAAGTGAACTAAACAGAGCTGTACTAGTGTGGAATGTTCACTGAATTCGGCCGTCTAGCAATGTGCAATCTCCGTCGGGAAAGCCAGATGTACTCTACTTCATTCCGGCAACAGCTGAGAGTCAAGATTATGACTCCCGTTGACATCAACGAAATCGAAATCGCACAGGATACGTGTGCCGAGCAACCACAAGCGAAAGGATGTCCTTACTTTAAAGAGCTCTGTGATCTAATCATGGAGGATGAAGGTCTACAACCAGCTACAACAGCAGAGGAAGCTCTCCAACTCTACTTAGATCTACTGGACCATATTAATGCCATACCATAGAAGAATGGTTGAATTTCATTCCTGTTCACAGGCTACCCAGCATGAGCAGTGTTTAATTATTGAATAAATTATTGAATATGCAGTATGGTCTAAAAAGAATCAGTGTATTGGTCGATCCTCCACATTAAAAGCGCCCAAAAGAAATAAGCATTGATTTAACAATCGATATCAGTCAAATGAATAAAGGCTGATAGTTTCGAAAGAAACTGTTTGGGGCTGCGTCGGTGGGAGTAACGAATTAATTTGGATATATCAATAAAGTTGAAATGGTAAATTGGCCACCGTAACGATTACAAAAGCTGACGTTCCGAGCGTTAGCCCTTCGTCGGAGCGTTAGCCCTTCGTCGTACCCTGGCTCCAGAGGTTTCTCTTTTTTCTCTCCTTTTTCTCCCTGTTTACAATCCTTTCGGGCTGCGAAGCAGCGAGATTCCCCGAGCTGCGTAGCAGCGTCTCTTTTTCTCCGCTCCGACGAAGGGCTAACGCTTGAAACGTCAGCTTTTGTAATCGTTACGGTGGCCAATTTACCATTTCAACTTTGTTGATATCAGTCAAACATCGTCAATAGTACCCATGAGTACCCGAGAAGTAATTGATAAACTGCTATTGGTTCCTGTTGACGAATAAACCGGAGTTCACTCTCGATCTCGGGTGGGCGATATTGAATGTAAGCTAATTGACCCATTACCACCAACGCACCCCAAGATAGCAACTGATAACCTAATTTATAATCTTACCTCGAGCATCGTGCGCTTCAGTTGCATTAACTCAGCTCAGTCGATATATTATATTAGTGCGACTTTCTTGCTACTTTCTTGCGACTTAGCTGCGACTTTCTTGCTACTTCCTTGCGACTTAGCTGCGACTTTCTTGCTACTTTCTTGCGACTTAGCTGCGACTTTCTTGCTACTTTCTTGCGACTTAGCTGCGACTTTCTTGCTACTTTCTTGCGACTTACCTGCGACTTTCTTGCGACTTATCTGCGACTTGCTACTTTCTTGCGACTTAGCTGCGAATTTCTTGCTACTTTCTTGCGACTTATCTGCGACTTGCTACTTTCTTGCGACTTAGCTGCGACTTTCTTGCTACTTTCTTGCGACTTTGCTGCGACTTTGCTGCGACTTTCTTGCTACTTTCTTGCGACGTAGCTTCCTGGCTACCTAGCGGGGCCGAGTGGGATCTTACTTATTTACTGCTTGATATATTGAGTTGAACACTTGCAGAGAAATTCCATTTAAACTCAAGATCTTATTTGTTTGCTGTACATGATATATTGAGTTGAGGACCTCCATATCTGTGTACATCCATGTATTATTCTATAGTATCTGTTTCCATTTTTTCCTTTTTGTGTTTCTTATCTTGGGAAATATACCCATAGGACCCGCAAGTATTTTATGTATTTTTTTTTTCACAGTTTACATATTCGTATTACACCTCAAGTGGCTTATTTTACTTGACTAGTTTGACTCCATACTATTCTCTAAGATAAAATCATTTATTAAAAACTAGATCATTGGATAATGCAATTCAAGACTTTTTATTGGCTTAGCCATTATGGTCTATCAGCCAATATACCATAATCTACAAATATGGCAAGCATACATTTCAGCTTAAGATTAAAAGGGAGCTAAAAATTTAATAAAATGTAATAATTTAATTGAACGTTTTTAATAAAACAATTATTCCACTCGCGCTTGTTGGATATGAGATGATTATAGCCAACTCAGCGCTACGCCCCTCGTTGGCTATCTATCATCTCATATCCAACGCGCGCTCATGGAATAATTGTTAATTATCCTTACTACAGATGGACTTTACAGCTGTGAGGATGGCAACAGATGGAGATTTGCAAGCTCTTTGTTCGGTTTGTGGGGGTGACATACTTGCACTGAGATAACCCTTGCACTTTGAAGCCACAATACATGATGACGACTTTGCAGGTGATAAAAGTTTCATGTATGGGAAATCTACAGCAAACCAAAGAATTGAAGCATGGTGGGGACGTTTAAGGCAAGGATGTGCAGAATGGTGGATTACATTTTTTAAGGACTTGAGAGATTCTGGTTTATATCACGATGATGATATAATACACTGCGAATGCCTGAAGTTCTGTTTCATGGATGTCATACAAAGTGAACTAAACAGAGCTGTACTAGTGTGGAATGTTCACTGAATTCGGCCGTCTAGCAATGTGCAATCTCCGTCGGGAAAGCCAGATGTACTCTACTTCATTCCGGCAACAGCTGAGAGTCAAGATTATGACTCCCGTTGACATCAACGAAATCGAAATCGCACAGGATACGTGTGCCGAGCAACCACAAGCGAAAGGATGTCCTTACTTTAAAGAGCTCTGTGATCTAATCATGGAGGATGAAGGTCTACAACCAGCTACAACAGCAGAGGAAGCTCTCCAACTCTACTTAGATCTACTGGACCATATTAATGCCATACCATAGAAGAATGGTTGAATTTCATTCCTGTTCACAGGCTACCCAGCATGAGCAGTGTTTTTGGTACACTCAAAAACAAAGCTTTGTATGCGGTTAGTTAAGGGGCTATGTTAGGTTGGCAAATATTCAGTTTGGCCAAATGTACATCGCAAGGTATTTATTGTTGGTCAGATCTAATGCCGCTATCATTTTGTAGCTGGATACCGAGCCACACAAGTAAATCAATTAAAAATGCTAATTAAAATCAACTTTATTTCTTCTGTGTTTCCAACATGTTTTCTAAATGTGGAAAGGAACTTAAACTCTTGACACTAAGAATGGATTATTTTCATTCATAAACTACATACCTGTGGGGGAGAGAAATTGCCTGACCCACCATTCACACTCTTTACAGTACAGTGTATTATAAAGATATCTGGCCTGGTAATTCGAAATCTATGAACTCAACAAGGTAGAACAGCAAAGTAAATAGCAGGTAATGAACTATTTTCTATTCCGTTTTAAAAGTGTTATGTTAACACAACCTATTAGAGTACACATGAATGACATGTATATAAAGAAAAGAATAATTAATCCCTAATTGCAATGAGCAGCATTATCCTTATTATCTCAGTGCAAGTATGTCGCCCCCACAAACCGAACCAAGAGCTTGCAAATCTCCATCTGTTGCCATCCTCACAGCTGTAAAGTCCATCTGTAGTAAGGATAAATGAGTTTATCTTAGAGAATAGTATGAAGTCAAACTAGTCAAGTAAAATAAGCCACTTGAGGTGTAATACGAATACGTAAACTGTGAAAAAAAATACATAAAATACTTGCGGGTCCTATGGGTATATTTCCCAAGATAAGAAACACAAAAAGGAAAAAATGGAAACAGATACTATAGAATAATACATGGATGTACACAGATATGGAAGTGCTCAACTCAATATATCATGTACAGAAAACAAATAAGATCTTGAGTTTATATGGAATTTCTCTGCAAGTGTTCAACTCAATATATCAAGCAGTAAATAAGTAAGATCTTGAGTTAAATACAAAAAGAGAAATTCCATATGTATACAAGCAAGATTTGCTGTATATCATGTTCAACATGTACATGTTCATGCCATATGTCAGGCCCAACATTTGCCCTACACCAAGTTCATCTACTTTGGAATATTACATAAATTAGTGGGTAAAGGACTACATGCTTGTCCAATTTGGAAGTAATTAAATTAAAAAAAAAAAGTTTTTTTCTCTCATCCAATTATTTCCAAATCAATTACTTTGGATTCTAGGAATGATAAATAGCTACCAATATAAAAATTATTTTGTATGCAATGAAATTAACTTCACTACACTCGCTTGGGAGTAAAATTTCTTTCCCATTATTAACTCAAAACCGAGGTTAGTCTGGCTAGCGTTAATACTTACAAAAAATATTTAATTGGCAGCCATTTATGAAAAGGGTCAAAACTATTCCCAGTGAAGCACAAATAACCGTCCCATCTTGAAGTTAAATGATTAAAGGTTTCTCGAAAGTAAACCAGACGTGACAAGAAGGTAAGGAAAGTGTAACAAGACAATCTGAGATATCAAATTTAAGTGCGCCACAATCTCGAGTCCAGTACAGGAAACAGTTCGTAATGAATTCTTACCCTTTCGTCTTTAAACTGTTGGCAAACGCCAGCTTTAATCCCACGTTTTTCTTTTAAAAAATTGAAAATCTAAAGAGAATGAAGCCAAATATAAGCTTTTGTACCTTCAGCATTTCTAATTTGAACGAATGACAGGAGAAAGTGTCAAAATACCTGGTTCGGACCTCCGGAACTAGCTGTTCTTTTAGAGAATCCATGTTGTTTATCGGCAATGCAACCTAGCCTGCATCCCACTCGGCCCCGCTAGGTAGCCAGGCAGCTACGTCGCAAGAAAGTAGCAAGAAAGTCGCAAGAAAGTCGCAGCAAAGTCGCAAGAAAGTAGCAAGAAAGTCGCAGCTAAGTCGCAAGAAGTAGCAAGTCGCAGATAAGTCGCAAGAAAGTAGCAAGAAAGTAGCAGCTAAGTCGCAAGAAAGTAGTAAGAAAGTCGCAGCTAAGTCGCAAGAAAGTAGCAAGAAATTCGCAACTAAGTCGCAAGAAAGTAGCAAGAAAGTCGCAGCTAAGTCGCAAGAAAGTCGCAGCTAAGTCGCAAGAAAGTAGCAAGAAAGTCGCAGCTAAGTCGCAAGAAAGTAGCAAGAAAGTCGCAGCTAAGTCGCAAGAGAGTAGCAGCTAAGTCGCAAGTGAAAAAAAAGAGAGAGGAAAGTGTGCCCCTTTGAAGCCACCGTACATTTGGCGCCCCATAGTACACATTGCCCTTCGTGTAGTGGACTGGAAATGACAGATGCTATCAACATGGCTGCCAGTGAAACTGAAGAAATCGACGTAGCGAAGGAGTTTAATCTTCTCCCGATAATATTCGAAACTATTTAGGCGCTGCAGAAGACAAACGATCCCCAGGAGTTTACAAAGAAGGTATTTATATGTTTTCCATTTCGGTTTTGAGAGACAATCGTCTCATTATAATCAAGTCAAAATACTCAGTCTAGAGTGTAAGTACTAAGTTACTAATGTCCCAAGAAAATCGTGGCAATTAAAATTGTACCTTTTTGATGTGATTTGGGGCACAAGATTAGTGAAATTTTACGATTTTTTGTTTGATATGCCTGTACTGCACCAAATTTCAATTTTGACGCTTTAAAAGCAAAAGTTTCAAAGCTTTGCCGAAGCATTGTTTGAAAATATTACATGTTGTTGTAGGATAATGGTTTCCGTGCGAAGTTGCAACATTGCAGAGCGTTGTTAGACAAGATACCAGGGATAGAAATGAGCTGTGAAGAACAGAAGGGACTATTAATTAAGTGTAAAACCCAGTACACTGAAAAATGGTGAGTACATATATGCTCAGGAAAGCTTGGAATAGATAACAATGAGACTATTCGTTCAACCTTTCGTTAGTCGCTTATGGTTTTATAGGGGCGTTGTGCGCTTCTTTTTCTTGAAGTTTATATTATAGAACAAGAAAATGATATATTTATGTATCGTATTCTATAAATATGTCATAATCTAGCCAATGATGTTTTGTTTTAATTAGTGGTTCTGAAGAACAGGGAAAAGTTTTATAAATCAAAACAGCAAAATATGCTTATTATTCGGATTCTTTATTTATTGATGATCAGTTTTGGACATAGTGCCTCTCTGTCTTGTGACCTTTAAGAGATTTGAGCTAATTGAAACAATCTCTGTAGCAATGTATAGGAAAACGCAAAACAAAATGATTGTCTGAAATAAACATAAACTGTTCTAAAGTGTTGCTAACAACACAGGTGTGAAAACTGCACTTAAACTACAGGATTTGCTAAATTTCCTGCATTTCATGTTCTCTCCCTACACTTTGGCTTGTACTTTGGGCATATTCTGCAGGTTTGGCATAAAATAGAGCAAGGTTGAGGTTTTACTTTTCCTTTGAGACAACTAATGTATTTGATGTTAGTTTTATTGGCAAAGTAGTTAGATGGCACATGGATGTCCATATTTTTTTTAGATTTCCAAAGGTATTAAAGAGTGTATGTGCCTTACATTGCTCATCTGTCATTCCTATGTACACTCCTTTCTAGAAAGTGAGAGTAGGTTTATTAAAATTTCACGAAACATGATTGTTAGATTGTGCTTGTAGGCTTTACAATATGCAAAAATGATGCACATGGCCTCTGTAACATACAGCCTTGTATTGAGATTTCTCAATGATAATAATAATAATGATAATAATGATAATAATAATAATGATAATAATAATAATAATAATGATGATGATGATGATGATGATGATAAAAATAAAATACATGCCCCTTCAGCTTTTCATGGTAAGCAAAGCACTTGAAGCTTTTCCCTCTCTGTGTATTATTTCAACAGTGAGCTGCTGAAAAATTACAGAAACCTACCAGTGTTTGCAGAAGCTTTTGTCAAGGAGACAAAATAGTTGAAATCTGTGATGTCAACAACACCAGTTGGAAGATGCAGAGGTAAAAAACAAAACTGAGGATGCTGATGTGCTGTTGGGAAAAGCTTCATTCCCTTGGAATGAGAGAAAATTCTTCCTGCCTCTAGAGTTGAAAGTGGGAGTACTCAACCATTTCTCTTTGTTATCAGGAGGCAGGGTGTTTGCTGCACAAACTCTGACTAACCCTAGTGTTTACCAAACAACCCCTTTTTCAGTCTGCATAGTCAACCTCTTCGTTGCAGACTTTCCATTTTCAGAAATACTTAAGCTGATGCAGTGCAGAAATACATATGCAGAAATATTTAAGCTTATGCAGTGCGACAAGTGGGTCTGAAAGAGAGGCCTTTTTAGAAATCAGTTTGAAATAATTCACAGTAGAGCTAATTGTCAAAAAGTAATTCTTAACTCTGATCAATTTCCTTGCGAGTTCTATCCCTATTTTAGGGTGTAAATAATAACCAAATGTTCCTATTCATTATTTTTATTCACTCTAAAGAAAACATTATGTGAGTTGAAATTAATAACACTGTTGTGTTAACTGGGGAAGCAGTAAATACACAGACAAACCAAGTATAAAGAAAATCCTCTTTTCAAAAGAGGATGTATCAGTAACCATCTCTATCAATCAGATGTAGGTATTGGTTACGCATTGCCATTCTGAAAGCTCCATAAAGACATATCTGTGTGCTTCCATTAACATTTTGAGCATGTTATGCATTTCACAAGATTTATTAACAAAATTAGCAGAAGGAACAAGTGATCAAGTTTTGGTTACTAATAAAATACCTTTTTAATTTTGCTCTTTGTTTTTTTTTTTGTCATCTATTCCTTTGCTCTTCCTGTAAGGTTTTATCAAAATGTGATCTGTTCATGTGATGACATCTGGGAAATAATTAGATTCTACACTTTTTAAGTATACACTGAGAACAACTGAAATTAGATGTTTAACTTATTTATGACTGAGACTTATTTATATCTACTTAGATACTTTGACAGTGTTTTCTCTGGATTTAGGTTTTGCATCACATATTCTAAACTAGCTTAGCAGTGGTTCTCTGTGGCATATCTGGAGATGATAGAAACACATATTTTTACAGTTGTTGTACCATCAAACAATGAAGACCTCTCTTTTCAGTGGGAGTTTCAGCAGAGGAGCCCTAACTGTGCAAATCCAATGTGCACTTGGTTGAGAAACAGAGATGCCTTGCTTGCCTCCCCTATACATTTGAGTGCTATACTCTAACTATTTGTGGAGATTTTACCTACACTACATCCCTAAAGGGCAAGCTTTAATCTATCTTGGGGAAGCTATGTTTATGTTTGTTTACAGGGTCATTTTATCACAAGGAAAATAGATTGTTTTGAAGCTGTGTTACTTTTGCAAATAAGCTCGGAATATTGAGGGGTGGTATTAGTTTATCTAAAGTTGCTCAGGGATTTGCCACAGACAACATGAGATGAGGCTTTCAGTGAATACCCAACCACAAGTTGCACTTTCAAAAGGTGGCTTAAAAAGTT
The DNA here is from genome assembly GCF_964205215.1 of Stylophora pistillata. Classification (NCBI taxonomy): domain Eukaryota; kingdom Metazoa; phylum Cnidaria; class Anthozoa; order Scleractinia; family Pocilloporidae; genus Stylophora; species Stylophora pistillata. The sequence continues at coordinate 28,768,488 of NC_142524.1, forward strand.
AAATCTTCACAACTGTTGAACTGAGTTTTTCCTGTAATTTTCTCTTTGGATAACATTCCAGAGTGTATAGACTATGGTTATGGTTTTAAAGTGAAAGATGTACCAACCTGCTGTGATTTTTAACATGGTGCACTGTAGAAAAATTCTTACTCTGAATTAATGTTGGGTTTTAAGTATTGTGTGCTCAGAACCACTTTGTTCTTCTCGTGGGTTCCAAATGGTGTTAATTAACACTTGACCATATGCTGTTTAACTCCAAATAAACCACATCATGCTCTTTGATTAGGCTCAAATTTTCTTGTCTTTGCCCCAAACTGTTACTCTTAATCAAGTCTACATCACTGAGACAAATTTCTAGCCAGATTTTTTTCACAGTTTGTTAATCCACTCAGTCCAGTTACTTTCAACCAGCTTTATCCTTGCAGCCTAAAAATCATTTGATATGCCTTTGCAGTGAACTAGTGATCAAATATGAGAGTGAAGGGATTTTTTGGCAGAGTGATACTGTTCATCGTGGCTTAAAAGAAATAGTGTCACTTTCATTCATGGGATTATGGACTTATTGAAGCTTACTGCTTCCACTTACGAATTCCTTTTGTTTTATTCCATTTTGCCCTTGATAGAAGTTAGGTTTTTTCCTTTACTCAAAAACGAATGTGAGTGGCAAGTCGAGGCAAAAATGTTTGGGAAAGAGTCATTCACGTTTGAAGAGACAACCGAATCTTGAACGTAATGAGGCCCTCCCCTCTGTCCAACGCCCAGACAACGAGGCCCATAGAATAATTCTCTCACACTTAAGAGTTTATGAGGAGGCGTGGAAACAGTACTTGTAACTTTCAAAGGAAACGAAGCCACTGTGCTAGCAGAATACTAGGAAGTAATATTTCAGGGAACAAATTTTAATACAAGATTAATTTCCTTGTTTAATGGATATTAGAAACTTTCACATTTGTATTAATTAATCTAAACTCTTTAGAGGTTTATATTCATATTTTTACTTGCTATAGTTAAAACAGACTTGAAAACGTTTTCCCTTGACGTGAAAAACTTAAGGCAACGATGCTTGTTCATCTCCAATGGCAATAACATACAGAAGTGTTCCTATCGCTTCGGCAAACTACAAAATATTAAGAACTCGTAGAAAAGTCTAGGTCACCTTATGAAGTAATTTTGTTTGTGTTTGTTTTGTGGAAACGGTTCACTTCAAATTGGTAGAGAAAAACTTTTTCTTCATTGTAATCAACACTACTACTTCCTTACAATAGAAGAAAGGATGATCGAGAATTGTAAAAAGTACTATAAACTTGCTGTTCGTTACCTTAAAAACCTTTTCACGAGGAAAGCCCAATCACTTAAAGGGCGTACTTAGAGTGGGTCCTGGGGTGCCCGTGACCTCCAGTTAG